>NC_081180.1:176420157-176578653 GCF_029867415.1 Vicia villosa
GATCCGTTACAAAGTCACAGGCTGCATCAGTTAAACAAGCTAATATTCATTTACCTAAATTCACCAATCCATATTCCTATGATTCATCCATACACATCCACACATTGCACAGAATTAACCCTCTCTTCCAACATTAAACTAACAGCTATGTTTTACTAATCTCCTAATATTCCAACCTAATCTCAACCACCTAAGCTAACTACCAGTTCAGAATTTTCGAACAAAGCTCATACAATTAACACTAACAGCCAGCAGACTTTCAATTACCTAACAAAAAAACAAAATCAACATTCACATGACATAAAACCACACTGCCAGCTTCTCCAAATCCTAAACAGGGTTCTAGTATATACAATACAAAAAAGAGCCTCAGATAACCAAGTTCAATCGAGCGCATACCGGCAACGATTACAGAGCTGCAATATTCGTGATGCACGCATCCAGTAGGCCATACGATTGCAGCCTTGTTCAGAGAAATCCCAAACAACCTGCATATAGTGCAAAAGAGAATACATCAATCCCATACACAAAAAGAAGCGAAAAATCAGAAGAACAGAACAAGTCCCACACTCAAAAATCAGGAAAAAGGCATTGTAAGTTCAAGCAGAGTCCCACATCTAAGAACTCATATTGATTGCCCAATCATTGCCGTATAAATAGTCAGCTCCACCCACTCAGAAAGCTACACCTAGAAACACCTAAGCACTATCATCTTCCATCACTGTCTCGCTTGCAGACTCTGAAGGAAGGATTGTGAAACCCCAGTTCAAACATTATCCTCCCAACTCACTCACTCACTAAAGCTCTCTCACCATTGTTGTACGAGACTTCACCTCGAGGTCTCGTTTCAATTGAGCTCAGCCACCACCTCACCACAACCTCATTCGCAACTATTATCGGCATCACCTTCAACCCACTCATTCTCACGCGCAAGAACTAGTAACAGCATCACACAGAAGAAGAAGAAGAAGAAGAGCAAGAGAGAGATAGGAGGCGATAGAAGAAGGAACAGAATCATACCTGACACAGAATCCTTCGTCTTCGGAAGCTTATTATCTCCCCTTTGATTCTTCAACGGTCTTCGCCATTTCGCGCCCCAGGTAAGCCTCAAATTCGTTTGTATCTTCAGTCATTTGCATCTGTGTGATCTTGTGAGTGTGATACGTCCGAGATTTCGCGTCTTTATTCTTCAATGGCGGAAGTGAATGGAGTCAAATCGGAGAAGAGATAAGGTAGACAGAGATGGATATAAGATTCGAGAGTGAGAGGTTGGGATACTTCATCGTTCACGACGGCGAAGGGAAAGCGATTTTCGCCGGAGAGTGAGGTTCGGCGCCGTCGAGTGTTATGTGTGAGGAAGGGGATGAACGATGAATCTGGATTGACACAACATAACCCTAAATCCCTTTCCAGATTAAATTTTTAGTTTTATTCATTGCATTTATTTAATGGATATTTTTTTTAATTGATATAATTTCTGATGGATCAAATTCACTACTTTGGGCCCGAGTTACTCTTGCACCCCCCATTCACGGCCCATAGCTTTTTCTGCAAAACAAAACTGAACAATACTTGGGCCTCTTGTACATAATTGCTGATACACCCCCATGGCCCATAGCATCCGTTTTTTACCTTGCTAGAGAAAACTGAATTACAAAAAGCTCTTTGGGCCTCTGTTTCGTTGGGCCTTGAGCCTTGCTCTTCACACCCTCATTTCAATAACTCACCCCCTGACTTACACCATGTTTTTGTTAGAATTTAGCTATTGACATAGTTTTTGGTTATTAAATCTCTTTTTGATAAAACAATAAAAATCATAATTTTTGTTAGAACTTTAATTAATTTGTTTTTTCACAATAAAAACACATAAAAAATAGTAGTTTTTAGACTATTTGTTGTAGTCTTCCTACTTGATTTCTAATACATTTAAATTCCTTTAAAAAATGCCTCATAAAAATAATAGTACTTTTAATTCACTTAGGTGCTATATTTTGACTTGTTCTTTTTCATGTTATTTTCAATATTCTACTTAGCGCTTTAATTTTCATGTTCTTCTATTCTTAACCTTAGGAAGAAACCATGATAACATTAGGTAGAAATTCCCTTCATACTTAGGCTAGTTTCTTTTCTTTTTCAACATTAAAACACTTAATAAATACTTGAATAAACTCCCATAAAAAATACCAAGAAAACTCATAAAAAATGACTAATAAATACTTTGACTAATAAAAAGGGAATGGAAGCTTGTAACTTCCCTTGCTTAAGGGATGTTCGAGTGCTTGGAGCTCCCTTGCTTAAGGGTTCCATCCAAGCGTAAGTTCCCGACCTTTAAAAAACACAAACCAAAGAGTAACTCGAGTTTCCCTTGCTTAAGGGATTTCCTCGAAACGCTCAAACTCTCTCTCTCTTCTCTCGCTTTCTTAAGGGCACCGTTATTTCCGCTCCGTTGCATCCTAGGCTGTCCCCTTGTGCAAGAGCGCGAACGTTAACGCCGCCCAACTAAAAAACACAAAAACAAACAAAAACTATGGAGCCGAACTACGGCGCTCTGATTCCTGAAAAGGATACGTAGGCATCAAGTCGCGGGGCTTGAACGAGCACACTTGTAAATATTCCTTCTTTTCCCCGTATTTCCTTTTGCATTCATTCGCATGTAGACATAGACATAGTACACACCCTTTAGATAGAAACAAACATAGGTGGATACCATCGAGTACGATGGGCGTGAGGGGTGCTAATACCTTCCCCTTGCGTAACCGACTCCCGTACCTAGATTCTCTGGTCGCAAGACCCTGTTCTTACCCTTTGTTAGGTTTTCTGATGTTCCTTTCCCTTATGGGATAAATATATTGGTGGCGACTCTGTTCATTTTTCGCGAGCGTGCGACAGCTGGCGACTCTGCTGGGGATGTTGCTAGACCTGTTGCTGGTCCATCCTTAGTGAGTCGATCCTAGCCTGCGTTTGTTTGTTTATTTACTGGGTGTTTACTTGTTTTTATGTCTATATCTTGTATATATGTTTGCATGTTTATTTTCTGCTTGCATATCATGTTTATTTCTGTTTGCACATCATGCATATGGATTATATTCTGTGTTCCTTGGGGTCTTCTGTTCTGTTTTGCAGGTTGGGTGGGATGTTTTGAGGTAAAAGGCCCACTACCCAGGCCAAGTGACACCTAGGATTAGCGTGGATGCTCATGTTGGCTACCGTAGCGCTTGCTATGGATGAGTTCAATATGGGGTACCACAACTGGGCGAGGTTCTTTCATGGAACACTGTGTCTGGCACGCTTGTTGCCTCAAACACTTTGTACCCCATGGGAACTGTAGACCCTGGTGACCATTAGGGACCACCTGTCCGTGTCTAGAATCCATACCCGTGAGTTTGGGGAGGGACAGGATACTAGCCTTCATCGTACCCGGATTTTCACATTGCAATCTGAAGCCGAAACTTTGAACTTGTCATACCCAGTGTTACTCAGATATTCAGAATTGCGAGAGGCACTCAGTCTCTCACCACATTGCACCATGACACATCATGTTACTGCATCCACCTCACTTCATTTGAGGAGAATTCTAAAGTCCACTTCAAAAATAAGAAGAAAAGAAAAAGAAAATGAAAAGAAAAAAGAGAATATTTTTACTTCACAAAAAAAGGAAAAGAAAAGAAAAATATGCAATTACGAATGGACTTTAGGATTCTCCCGATGAAATGCATTCCGCCATATCATTTAACATGCATGTTTATTTATTTTCAGGAACATTTGGCTTTGTCTCCGACCAACTCATGGCTCCTCCATTGAAGACTGGTAGTCGCAACATCTCTTACACATTTCTAAATCCGAATCTGGATTCTCTCGAGTGTTTGGTTAAGAAGATCACGCCGGATGAAACAACCAGGTTCCGTGAAAAGTATGGGTATATTCTGAGTCTCCTCAAGATGCCGTTCACCAAATATGAGCAAGAAGGAGTTCATACCTTGCTTCAGTTCTACAACCCTTCTCTCCGTTGCTTCACGTTCCCTGACTACCTTTTGATTCCCACATTGGAAGAATATTCTCTTTTCCTTGGTGTTCCGATCAAGAAGGGGGAAGTTCCGTACTATAGCACCATGGAGGCTCCCACTTCTATTGAAATCTCCAAGGCTCTTTATTTGAGCAAGTCAGTTGTTGATGCAAATCTTTCCGAGAGAGGAAAATGTCAGGGTTTTCATATGGAGTTCCTGGTCAAAAGAGGGTGTGATGCGGCTGAAGCGAAAGAATGGGACACTTTTAGGGCTATCTTGGCTCTAAGTATCTATGGTATCCTAATGTTTCCGAACGTGCCTGATTTTGTTGACATGAGTGCAATCCATTTGTTCATTCTACAGAATCCTGTTCCTACACTCTTGGGGGATGTTTATCATTCAGTTCACCAAAAGAACCGTCAAAAGAAGGGTTTGGTCAAATGTTTCGCTCCTTTGCTATACCGTTGGTTCAGATCACATTTGCCTGAACGTGGAGCTTTCGTCGATAGTAGGCACACCTCTAAATGGGCCGAAAGGATTATGGGACTTAGAGCCAAAGACATTGTATGGTATAACAGATCTTTGGAAGACAAGGAAGTTATCATGAGTTGTGGAAAGTTCAATAATGTGCCCCTCATGGGTATTAGAGGTGGGATCAATTATAATCCCGTCTTGGCTAGGAGAACTTATGGGTATGCTTTCGTCAATCCTCCTGAGCAATCGGAGATAGCTGAGAACATTTTCTATCATGTGGTCACCGACAATGGGCAGATGGCAGAAGCTGTACAAGCCTGGAAGAACATTTGTTGGAGAGACAAGAAGCATTTTGGTCAAAGGGACTGTGCGACTTATGAAGACTATACTAAGTGGGTCGAAACGGTGGCTAATACCCAAGGGATGCCTTTCCCTATTAAAGATCCTTTGTACCCTCCTGTTGGCGCACAACCCAACATCGTCTCCATGCCTCGTTATAATGAGACTGTTGAGCAGAATCGGAAATTGACTGAACAGATGGAGACAATGCAGGTTAAGATGAATACTGATAGGCAAGAGAAGCTTTCTGCCCTTCATAAGTTGAAAATGAGAGAAATAGAGCTTGAAGAGTTGTATGCCAAGGGAAGCACTTCTCAAAAGAGGCCGAGAATGGTTGTCGATCCCAAGTCCACTAAGATTCAAGAGAGGAAGATCAAAGAGCATTATGAGGATCAGTTGGCGGAATTGACAAAGAGGCTCCAAATCCAGACTGATATAGCCAAATCAGAGAAAGCCCGTCGAAAGAAAGCAGACAAGCTCCTTCTGGAACGTCAGGCAAAGATTGAGGGGTGTTATGAAGAGATTCGCGAGTTGAAAGGCCAGATAAGAGAAAAAGACCAAGAAAATGTCCAAGTTCAAGAGGAAGCTAGATATTGGGAGGTGAAGAATCGCAACATGGAAACAATGCATTTCAGAAAAGACCTACTGATTCAAGAGATCATTAAGAGGCCCACCCGTGCTGAAACCAAGAAGCTCTTTGAAGAAATGAAGACTTGGAGTGATAAGCACATTGGAGATAGCCCACTCCGTCATTTGGACATGGGAGATCCTGCTTAGTATTGGCTTTTGTTATAGAATCACCACCAGTCTTGTTGGATGGGGTTCTTATTTCCATTTTCTGTATTGTTGGCTCATGAGAGCAGGATATTTTGTACTTCAAACATGGTTGTGAAATTAATGGATTATGGTTGTTTATCTTGGTTGCGCTTTGTTATTTCTCATTATCTTGTAGTGCTGGTTCGAGACAAAGCCGAAAATTCTTGAAAATAATATAACATGCACACATGCACCCATGCACTCATATCATACTGCATTTTCAGGTTTTTTATCAGATTCTAATTGGGGTCCCTTCCAACAACAGATTTCTTTTCCGACGACGAAGCTGACTTTCTTACATCCTTACCGCACCAGGAGCAACGAGAGAATCATGGATCAATTTGAACAGAGTCAAGCTGCCCTCCGTAGGGATATGGATGTTATGGGGGAAAGAATGACCCAACTTATGGAGACTCTTCATGTCGTTGTCCAAGGGCAAGAAGAGCTCAGAAAGAGCGTTGCTGGGTTGATCAAAGATACTCCTACCAATTCTGCTGATGGGGGAGTAAAAACTAAGGAGATTCCTGTTGAGGGTATAGCAAAGGTAGTGGATGACCACCATGAGGTAATTGATCTTGAGCATGATCTTACTGCTGAGTTGACCGAGACTGCTAAGATGTACCAAGCTCTCGAAGAACGTCTCAAGGCCGTTGAGGTTGCTAAAACTTCGAGTTTCGATACCGCTGCCCTGAGCTTGGTACCTGGAATTGTTATTCCACCGAAGTTCAAAGTGCCAGATTTTGATAAGTACAAGGGAGTTACTTGTCCAGAAACTCACATTCGTTCTTACTGTCGTAAGATGGCCGCTCACGCCGAGAACGAACCTCTGCTTATGCATTTCTTCCAGGACAGTCTCACAGGAGCTCCGTTGGAGTGGTATATGAAACTTGAGAGGGCCAATGTCAGTACTTGGGGAGGACTTGTTGATGCCTTTCTGAAACAATACCACTACAATACTGCTATGGCTCCTAGCCGTGCCCAACTGCAAAATATGTCACAAAAGTCTGAAGAATCTTTCAAAGAATACGCCCAGAGGTGGCGTGAACTTGCTGCTCGAGTTCAACCTCCTCTTCTTGACCGAGAATTGATTGATCTGTTTATGGGTACTCTGAAAGGGCCGTACCTTCAACACATGGTTAGTAATACTTCTCCGTCCTTCTCAGATGTGGTTATCATTGGTGAACGGGTTGAGAACTGTGTAAAAGCTGGTACCATTCAAGGTGTTACTAGTCCTAGCAACTCAAGTGGTAATGGTAAGAAGCCGTATTCTGGGTTTGTGAAGAAGAAAGAAGGTGAAACCAGTACTGCTTCAGTTGACCAAGGTCGAACTCCAGTATATTCTGCTGTTCCACCTCCTTACTACCCGATGCCATATACTGTTCCCAATCCGTATGCCCCTCAGGCATATGCTGCTGCATTTCCACAACCATGGATGGCACCCCAACAGCCTTTCGTACCACAACCACAAGTTGCTGCTCCTCAGAATCGTCAACAGAATCCTAGGCCTCAAGGTCAAAGAGCTCCACAAAGGCAGAGGTACCCTGATAGGCGTATAGATCCAATTCCGATGCCATATGCACAGCTCCTTCCCCAATTACTTGCTGGTCAGTTGGTGCAACTCCGTGAAATGGGCCCTCCGCCTAGTCCTCTTCCTCCAGGATATGATGCTAATGCTCGCTGTGAATTCCACTCAGGCGCCCCGGGCCATACTATTGAAAAGTGTAGAGCGTTAAAGTACAAAGTTCAGGATCTCCTTGATGACAAACTTATCTCGTTCACTCCTACTGGTCCTAATGTGCAGAATAACCCTATGCCTCCTCATGCTGGTGCGACCAACGCTATTGAGTTATGTGATGATCAGATCCTAGTAAATGATGTTAATGAGGTAAGGATGCCGCTAGCAGTTATCAGAGAATATCTTATGCAACAAAAGGTTTTGTGTGAGCTACATGACTACTGTTTGCAATGTTCTTCTAACCCTGAGGAATGCACTAGGTTGAAAGAAGAAATCCAGAAACTAATGGACGAAGGTGTTCTTAGAGTAGAAAGGGTCGTTCCTGTCGAAGATGTGGCCACTCTAGAGATACCTTACTATCCTGCTGAGGTGTCAAAGAATCAGAATACTCCCTTGGTCATTCGTGCTCCGAGTACTCCCTTGGTCATGCAGGCTCCGAGGACTCCGTTGGTTATTCAGGTTCCAAAAGTTCTTTCGACTCCTTCAACCTCGTCTATTGTTCCCTCTCCTGTGAATGATTCTAAGGCTGTTCCTTGGAGTTATAATGCCGTGTATATTCGAGGGAAGAAGGTTGACTGTCCTCCAGTGGGTACTTCGAGCATCACAAATATTACTGGCACTAGTGGTATTACCCGTAGTGGTCGGATCTTTGCTGCCCCTCCTCCGCCTCCTAAAGAGACCAATAAAGAGGCTAGTACACAAGCAAAAGGAAAGCAAGTTGCTGTTGATCCTCCTGTAACACGTAATGCACAAGATGCCGAGCAACTCTTGAAGATCATTAAGAAGAGTGATTACAAGGTGATTGACCAACTTGATCAGACCCAAGCCAAGATCTCCATCTTGTCTCTCTTGGTGCATTCTGAAGCTCATCTTGATGCTCTGATGAAAGTTCTGGCTTCCGCTCACGTTACTCAAGACATTACCGTGCCTCAGTTTGAAGGGGTTGTGACCAACATTGCTGCTGGTAATTGTTTGGGTTTTTCTGATGATGAGCTTCCACCTGAGGGTAGGGCACATAACAAAGCGTTGCACGTCTCAGTCAAGTGTCTGGATGCTGTGTTGTCTCGAGTTCTGATTGATACAGGTTCTTCTCTTAATGTGATGCCCAAGACTACTTTGTTTAAGCTGAGTATGGATGGGGTTATGATGAGACCGTGCACTATGAGTGTCAGAGCATTTGATGGTTCTAGAAGGTCCGTAGAAGGGGAAATTGATCTACCTGTCTTGATTGGTCCTCACATGTTCTATATTGCCTTCTATGTTATGGATATACGTCCTTCATACACTTGCCTCTTGGGTCGTCCTTGGATCCATGCTGCTGGGGCTGTGACATCTACCCTCCATCAGTGTTTGAAATTTGTTGTGAATGACAAGATTGTTGTGATCACTGGTGAAGAGGATTTGATAGTCAATAATCTGGCGTCATACCGTTATGTTGAAGTGGAGGGAGAGATACAAGAGACACCTTTTCAGGCATTAGAGATTGTGTCGGTTGATAAACTCCCCGTGGTTGAGAATAAGAAGGAACTCGGAGCACCCCTCTCGTCTCTAAATGATGCTAAGGCCTTCTTAGAAGCTGGCACTTCCCATAGTGCCTGGGGCAAGCTGATTGATGTTCATGAGAAGCGAGATAAGCATGGCCTTGGGTATCAACCATCTTCTTCTACTCAGCTCAGCTTAACTCCTGGAAAGAAGGTGATTCCCCCCATTTCTCAAGTGTTCGTCAGTGCAAGCACCAGTTCTGGAAGTCAGGTTCTCGCCGTGGATGATGATGATGAAGAAGATCTCTCCAGATTCATTTGCCATGCTGCACCTGGACAGGAGCTCAACAATTGGACTATCTTGGACATCCCCAGAGTCACTTTTATGGAGATGTAATTTTCTTGTTTCGATAAGTCATATGCTTCGCCCTAAGCATTTTGACCGCTTGTATAAAGAAGGGCCCCCATGTTGTTTCAATTTGTTTAATATTGAATGAAAATCATATTTTCGCATGCAATTACTGTTCCATTTCTTTCATTTTTGTTTTTACTTTAAAAACTTTTTCAAAAATGGCAAAGCTTTTTCTTTTTCTTTCTTTTTATGTGATGCGTTCTAAGGCATAAATCATCCATCGTGCAGATCCGCCTCGAATTCCATCAAAAATGATAATGTTACAGTTCCACGTCTTAATATCCTTGAGAATCCAATTGACCAAGCTGATGAGGATAGTGGGGAAGATTGTGAAGTCCCCGAAGAATTGGCAAGACTTTTGAGACAAGAGGAGAAATCTATTCAGCCACATCAGGAAGCCATAGAAATCATCAACCTCGGTTCAGAAGAAGCAAAGAGAGAAGTCAAGATAGGGGCCGCTTTGCAAAGTGATGTGAAGAGAAGGTTGATTGAGCTGCTTCGAGAGTATGTTGACATCTTCGCCTGGTCATACGAGGACATGCCTGGTTTAGACACGGATATAGTTATGCACAGGTTACCGCTCAAACCAGAATGTCCGCCTGTAAAGCAGAAACCACGAAGAACTCGACCCGATATGGCTTTGAAAATCAAGGAAGAAGTTGAAAAACAGTTGAAGGCAGGCTTCTTATCAGTATGTGAATATCCTCCTTGGATTGCAAACATAGTACCTGTTCCTAAGAAGGACGGAAAGGTACGCATGTGTGTCGACTACCGAGATTTGAATAGGGCAAGTCCGAAGGATGATTTCCCTCTGCCTCATATTGATGTGCTAGTCGACAACACTGCTCAGTATTCAGTATTCTCCTTCATGGATGGCTTTTCTGGCTATAATCAAATAAAAATGGCTCCTGAAGATATGACCAAGACTACTTTTACCACTCCGTGGGGTACGTATTGTTATAAGGTGATGCCTTTTGGTCTTAAGAATGCTGGTGCAACATATCAACGAGCTATGGTGACCCTTTTCCATGATATGATCCATAAGGAGATTGAGGTGTATGTCGACGATATGATTGCAAAATCCCAAACTGAGGAGGAACATTTGATATATCTTGAGAAACTGTTTGCTCGTCTGCGAAAATTCAAGTTGAGGCTTAATCCAAACAAGTGCACCTTTGGGGTGCGATCTGGAAAGTTACTTGGATTCATTGTGAGCCAACGAGGGATTGAGGTCGACCCTGATAAAGTAAGAGCAATACAGAACATGCCAGCACCGAAGAATGAAAAAGAAGTTCGAGGGTTCCTTGGGAGATTGAATTATATAGCCAGGTTCATTTCTCATCTCACTGACACTTGTGAACCCATATTCAAATTGCTGCGCAAAAATCAAGATATCCGTTGGGATGATCATTGTCAGGAAGCCTTCGAAAAGATCAAGCAGTATCTCCAAGAGCCACCAATTCTCATGCCTCCAGTTCCTGGGAGGCCGCTTCTTATGTACTTAACTGTGCTTGAAGGATCTATGGGGTGTGTGTTGGGCCAACATGACGAGTCTGGTCGAAAAGAGTGCGCCATTTATTACCTGAGCAAAAAGTTTACCGATTGTGAATCCCGCTACTCACTACTCGAGAAAACTTGCTGTGCTTTGGTATGGGCTGCTCGCCGACTGAGGCAGTATATGTTGACTCATACCACTCTATTGATCTCCAAAATGGACCCGATAAAGTACATCTTTGAAAAGCCGGCTCTTACAGGAAGACTAGCCCGATGGCAAATGCTTTTATCAGAATATGATATCCAGTATGTCACGCAGAAGGCCATCAAAGGGAGTGTCCTTGCAGATCATCTTGCTCATCAGCCGTTAGAAGAGTATCAGTCAATGAAGTTCGACTTTCCTGATGAGGATATCATGAAACTGGATGATGATGAAGGACCCGAACCAGGGGAGCGATGGACTCTCACGTTCGATGGTGCATCAAATGCTATGGGCCATGGTATTGGGGCAGTTTTGACTTCTCCTCGTCAAACTCACATCCCTTTTACAGCTAGAATATGCTTTGATTGCACGAACAATGTCGCAGAATACGAAGCCTGCATAATGGGTCTCGAAGCAGCCATTGATATGAGAATCAAGATCCTTGAGGTTTATGGGGATTCTGCCTTGGTTATACATCAAGTGAGAGGTGATTGGGAGACACGACACCCCAATTTAGTTCCTTATAAGGACTATATCTTGGAGTTGCTGCCCGCTTTCGAGGAAATCACTTTCAATCACATCCCCCGAGAGGAAAATCAATTGGCGGATGCTCTGGCTACTTTGGCGGCCATGTTCAGAGTTAGCTCCCCTAAAGAAATGCCGGACATAACGATCCTCCGTTACAAGGAACCTGCCCATGCATTCCCTGCCCATTGTCTCACTACTGAAGATGTGTATGATGAAAAGCCATGGTATTACGACATCAAGAGGTATGTTGAGAAGCAAGAGTATCCCGAAGATGCTACGATTGGTGATAAGCGAACGCTTCGGAGGTTAGCATCCAAATTCTTCTTGTCAGGAGACGTCCTGTACAAAAGAAACTATGATTCAGTTTTGCTCAGATGCGTGGATAGACACGAAGCAGAATTGATCATGCGGGAAATTCATGAAGGATCCTTCGGAACTCATTCCAGTGGACATTCTATGGCCAAAAAGATCTTGCGAGCAGGATATTACTGGATGACGATTGAAAGTGATTGTTATGTGTACGTGAAGAAATGTCACAAATGTCAAGTGTATGCTGACAGAATTCATGCTCCTCCGACTCCTCTGAATGTCCTGACATCGCCTTGGCCCTTTGCTATGTGGGGCATAGACATGATCGGACGGATAGAGCCACAAGCTTCAAATGGACACAGATTTATTCTTGTTGCTATCGACTACTTCACCAAATGGGTTGAAGCTGCTTCTTACAAGAACGTAACCAAGCAAGTCGTTACTCGCTTCATCAAGAAGGAGATCATATGCCGATATGGGGTTCCAAACAAGATCATCACTGATAACGGGTCCAATCTTAATAACAAGATGATGGCGGAGTTGTGTGAAGAGTTCAAGATTGAACATCACAATTCGTCACCCTATCGGCCAAAGATGAATGGCGCAGTCGAAGCTGCTAACAAGAATATAAAGAAGATTGTCCAGAAGATGGTTAGAACGTATAAAGATTGGCATGAGATGTTGCCATTTGCTTTGCATGGCTATAGAACTTCTGTCCGTACTTCAACTGGGGCAACCCCCTTCTCTCTCGTCTACGGTATGGAGGCCGTACTACCTGTCGAAGTGGAAATCCCTTCGTTGAGAGTCTTGATGGACGCCAAACTCGATGAAACAGAATGGGTTCAAACGAGGCTTGATCATCTCAATCTAATTGAGGAGAAACGCTTATCTGCTATCTGCCATGGCCAGTTGTACCAAAAGAGGATCAAGAAAGCGTATGACAAGAAGATTCGGCCTCGAGAATTCCACACAGGTGACCTAGTCGTAAGGAAGATCTTGCCAATTCACACTGATCCAAGGGGCAAATGGACTCCCAACTATGAGGGACCATACATTGTGAAGAAAGCATTTTCAGGTGGTGCTTTAATCCTGACAAAGATGGATGGGGAAGACGTTCCGCTTCCAGTCAATTCAGACTCAGTCAAAAAATACTACGCATAAAAGACCCGCTAGGTCGACGTACCTAGGCAAAAATAAGGGCATCCCGGCAAACCAAAAGGGTTTGGGCAAAAATTAGGGATAAAACAAAAAAAGAAGAATAACCCGCTAAGTTGAAAACCCGAAAGGGCGACTTAGGCAAAAAGGGGTATCCCGCTGGATTGAAAACCCGAAAGGGCGATCCAGGCAAAAGTTAGGGATCAAAAGCGAGAGACTGCAGTCTGAATATCCTTCACAAAGACCACTATACGCCCTTGACAGAACGGACGAATCAATCCAACCATTACCTTTCTGAAGCAAAGCATTGAGAGAATCGAGGATATGGGAACTGTAGCAATATCAGTTTTAATGGAAATCCGAGCATTTCTCTTTGCCATTTTGCTCTTTGCGTTTTATTTTCTTTTTCGCAACTACCTCATTTAGGAGTTGTTTCCTTGTACAGAAGCCTATTCACAGGCATCCCATCAATAAAAGGATTTTTTGATGCAAAAGTTTTCTTTCTTTCTTTTTCGCATGCGAGATGTGATTTAATTCATTATTAAACATTGCATTGAAAGCGTGGGGGCAATAATCACAAAATCAAAACGAAACATGATGTTACATAAACATAAAAGTGTTCTAAGGGGCACCTTTTGCACCCAAATGTTGTTTTCTGTGCAGGTTGCAGGTTCTAGCCATCATCTTGGCTCATGATGTGTCACAAAGGTCATCATCATCCCGCGTGAAAGTCCCAGAGTATAATTCATCAGTACTGGTAAGCATGGGGCACCTGAAAAGGTCCACATCCCTCTCCCATATGGCAGACGAAGAGTGGTCTCTCAAAACTCGTGATTCCCCAAGCAGCTTAGGATGTAAGGAAAGTCGAGCAAAATCATTTCATCCCCAGCAGGGCTATGTTCCAACCCTCGACGCAGTTACCAATAATCTTTGGTACTGTAGGGTTCCAATGTCAATTCACAATGATGGTTCGACGATCACAAGGCAACGGACCCCAATGATCCCACTCCTCTGCCTCACCAAAGCCTTTATTTGGCACTTTGCATATAGTGTTCATTGCATTCATGTTGCATCCTCAAAAGCGTAACATATCCGTCAAAAGCGGAACATTACGCCATAGAAAAATTCAAACATGCATACAAAGCATAAGCCAGACAATACAAATCGTCCCTCAATCAAGACAATGATACATCCCCACATAAAAGTGTCCTTACAAACTCCAATTGATATCTGCTACTCCATTACGAATCTCCTCCACCCGCGGTGCCGATACTTGGTTTTACCAATCCCCAATCCCCAGTCTAAGTGCTTTCCAATAATTTTCTTGTGGATCGTAGGTCCGTTGACCTTATCCTCATCTTTCATTTCCTGTGGATCGTAGGTCCGTTGACCTTATCCTCATCCTTTGCATTCCTGTGGATCGTAGGTCCGTTAACCTTATCCTCATCTTTCATTCCTGTGGATCGTAGGTCCGTTGACCTTATCCTCATCCTTTGCATTCTTGTGGATCGTAGGTCCGTTGACCTTATCCTCATCCTTTGCATTCCTGTGGATCGTAGGTCCGTTGACCTTATCCTCATCTTTTCATTCCTGTGGATCGTAGGTCCGTTGACCTTATCCTCATCTTTTTCATCTCTTGTGGATCGTAGGTCCGTTAACCTTATCCTCATCTTTTTCATTTCTTGGGGATCGTAGGTCCGTTGACCTTATCCTCATCTTTGCATTCTTGTGGATCGTAGGTCTGTCAACCTTATCCTCATCTTTTTCATTTCTTGGGGATCGTAGGTCCGTTGACCTTATCCTCATCCTTTGCATTCTTGTGGATCGTAGGTCCGTTGACCTTATCCTCATCCTTTGCATTCTTGTGGATCGTAGGTCCGTTGACCTTATCCTCATCCTTTGCATTCCTGTGGATCGTAGGTCCGTTGACCTTATCCTCATCTTTTCATTCCTGTGGATCGTAGGTCCGTTGACCTTATCCTCATCTTTTTCATCTCTTGTGGATCGTAGGTCCGTTAACCTTATCCTCATCTTTTTCATTTCTTGTGGATCGTAGGTCCGTTGACCTTATCCTCATCCTTTGCATTCCTGTGGATCGTAGGTCCGTTGACCTTATCCTCATCTTTGCATTCTTGTGGATCGTAGGTCTGTCAACCTTATCCTCATCTTTTTCATTTCTTGGGGATCGTAGGTCCGTTGACCTTATCCTCATCCTTTGCATTCTTGTGGATCGTAGGTCCGTTGACCTTATCCTCATCCTTTGCATTCCTGTGGATCGTAGGTCCGTTGACCTTATCCTCATCTTTTCATTCCTGTGGATCGTAGGTCCGTTGACCTTATACTCATCTTTTTCATTTCTTGTGGATCGTAGGTCTGTCAACCTTATCCTCATCTTTTTCAATTCTTGTGGGTCGTAGGTCCGTTGACCTTACCCTAGTTTCGAGTCACAGATCGTAGGTCCTACCTTTCCATCAAACCCGTATTTTCCAATTACTTCCATGCAATAACCATTTCCATTGAGAACCTTGTATTGGCATCGTTACCACGTTACAAGCTATCACCATTCAACCATTGCCTACCATAAATTCTTCCACCAGAAAACCAAATAAATTTCTCTTTCCCCAGCAGATATCAAAACAAAAAACAAAAAAAACCACTAACTCACACATTAAGAGGTAAGGACAACAATCACACCAACTTTTTGCAGGACAAATTTCTGGTACTTTGATATTTAATCTTCTTCTACCTTGAATGTTCGAAAGGCTAGCGCCAATCTCACCTTCAGGTTTAAGACGATTAAATAGGGGCAGCTGTCATACCCCAAATTTGTCCTACCCCGTTATTTCTATCTGGCTTAGACTTTGCATTCATGTACATACCTTCCATTAGGTCATCTAGCATATCATGCATCATTAATCATTAGATTTTAACTGGGGATCAAAGATTATTAAAGTCAGGGTTTCATTCTGGTTCGAGATGTACAAGATTGGTTCATTAGCAGAGGTTGATTGGATCTCATGTTAAGATGTCCTTATGTGCTCAAGTTCTTATCTTCATCAAAAGAGTCTCTACGGCATTATGGCTATGTTAAGGGCATTAATTGAGGAAGGACTTTGTCATGGTGTAAAATCTGAAATTGTGAGTTCTATATTATCAAGGTATTCGCTTATTGTTTTTGGTACAAGTGGACGTTGAAGATTGAATTGAGATTGAATTCATCATCATGAAATATTCATTTCAAGTGATTACTTGGGGCCATAGGCTATTAATGTACAAGTTCGATTAGATTAAGATGTGAGTTGCTTGGAGTTCAGACTAAAAAATCAAAGTTTATCATGATTCATGATTCAAAGTCGTATGGCGGGAACTCGAGGTATCCAAGTTCCAACGTTCATCCAATTTCAAAAGTTCTAGACCAATTTCAAATGTCCAAGTTGCAAATATCATTCAACATTCAACAAAATTCCAATTAAAAAATCCATCACACCATTCATCATTTAATAGTTCAAAATCCCATTCAAACTTTCATTGCAAAATTACAAAAACAGAAAAATCATCATAAACTCATCCTAAGTCTGTCCCTAAAACTTAAAGTTTCCATGATTATCTCCAAGCCTCCATCCGTGGCCCACTTCATGATGCTGCTTCCATATTACACTAGGCTCCTTTTTACAAAGACTCCATGTATGCCAAAGTAGACCTCTTTGATACTTGCAGCACATATGTTCTGGACTTCCATGCATTTAGAACCAACCTGCATCAATCAGTATTTCAAGTTAGCAATCATGCATAATCAGTTGCAGCATGCATACATGGCTAAACAAAACTTTCAATTCCAAATCAACATTATCATCTCCATAAAAAAGGGCATCAGTACATACAAACAGTCCCTAACCACTAGCATGGCAAGAACCATCAACCACCACTTGTGCAACTACTTCTAAACCCCAACTCAGTTTCACACATCTAACATCTTATATCCTAACTAAACATTCACACTTAACTAGCATTTCTAACAATACCCCCCAGCTGTCATAGTTAAATCAAACCAGTTCAATTCCAACCTCAGTTCTAACAATTCAACATTTTGAACCCTCATGCTACACTAAACCATCCACAAGACATTCAAAAACCAAAGCTGCCAACACATCAGTTCTAATTCTATATAAACCAGAAGAAATTTCTAACAGAAATAAAGCCAGGTACATGTTCAGCCATCACAATCACACCAAGTTAAACCAAAAGAAAATTCCAAAAAAAAATCATTCATTCATCCGATTCGATTCAATACAAAAGGAAGCAGTCTCATTTACACACAGTCTCCTTATCCAATTCGATCCGTTACAAAGTCACAGGCTGCATCAGTTAAACAAGCTAATATTCATTTACCTAAATTCACCAATCCATATTCCTATGATTCATCCATACACATCCACACATTGCACAGAATTAACCCTCTCTTCCAACATTAAACTAACAGCTATGTTTTACTAATCTCCTAATATTCCAACCTAATCTCAACCACCTAAGCTAACTACCAGTTCAGAATTTTCGAACAAAGCTCATACAATTAACACTAACAGCCAGCAGACTTTCAATTACCTAACAAAAAAACAAAATCAACATTCACATGACATAAAACCACACTGCCAGCTTCTCCAAATCCTAAACAGGGTTCTAGTATATACAATACAAAAAAGAGCCTCAGATAACCAAGTTCAATCGAGCGCATACCGGCAACGATTACAGAGCTGCAATATTCGTGATGCACGCATCCAGTAGGCCATACGATTGCAGCCTTGTTCAGAGAAATCCCAAACAACCTGCATATAGTGCAAAAGAGAATACATCAGTCCCACACTCAAAAATCAGGAAAAGGGCATTGTAAGTTCAAGCAGAGTCCCACATCTAAGAACTCATATTGATTGCCCAATCATTGCCGTATAAATAGTCAGCTCCACCCACTCAGAAAGCTACACCTAGAAACACCTAAGCACTATCATCTTCCATCACTGTCTCGCTTGCAGACTCTGAAGGAAGGATTGTGAAACCCCAGTTCAAACATTATCCTCCCAACTCACTCACTCACTAAAGCTCTCTCACCATTGTTGTACGAGACTTCACCTCGAGGTCTCGTTTCAATTGAGCTCAGCCACCACCTCACCACAACCTCACTCGCAACTATTATCGGCATCACCTTCAACCCACTCATTCTCACGCGCAAGAACTAGTAACAGCATCACACAGAAGAAGAAGAAGAAGAGCAAGAGAGAGATAGGAGGCGATAGAAGAAGGAACAGAATCATACCTGACACAGAATCCTTCGTCTTCGGAAGCTTATTATCTCCCCTTTGATTCTTCAACGGTCTTCGCCATTTCGCGCCCCAGGTAAGCCTCAAATTCGTTTGTATCTTCAGTCATTTGCATCTGTGTGATCTTGTGAGTGTGATACGTCCGAGATTTCGCGTCTTTATTCTTCAATGGCGGAAGTGAATGGAGTCAAATCGGAGAAGAGATAAGGTAGACAGAGATGGATATAAGATTCGAGAGTGAGAGGTTGGGATACTTCATCGTTCACGACGGCGAAGGGAAAGCGATTTTCGCCGGAGAGTGAGGTTCGGCGCCGTCGAGTGTTATGTGTGAGGAAGGGGATGAACGATGAATCTGGATTGACACAACATAACCCTAAATCCCTTTCAGATTAAATTTTTAGTTTTATTCATTGCATTTATTTAATGGATATATTTTTTAATTGATATAATTTCCGATGGATCAAATTCACTACTTTGGGCCCGAGTTACTCTTGCACCCCCCATTCACGGCCCATAGCTTTTTCTGCAAAACAAAACTGAACAATACTTGGGCCTCCTGTACATAATTGCTGATACACCCCCATGGCCCATAGCATCCGTTTTTGACCTTGCTAGAGAAAACTGAATTACAAAAAGCTCTCTGGGCCTCTGTTTCGTTGGGCCTTGAGCCTTGCTCTTCACACCCTCATTTCAATAACTCACCCCCTGACTTACACCATGTTTTTGTTAGAATTTAGCTATTGACATAGTTTTTGGTTATTAAATCTCTTTTTGATAAAACAATAAAAATCATAATTTTTGTTAGAACTTTAATTAATTTGTTTTTTCACAATAAAAACACATAAAAAATAGTAGTTTTTAGACTATTTGTTGTAGTCTTCCTACTTGATTTCTAATACATTTAAATTCCTTTAAAAAATGCCTCATAAAAATAATAGTACTTTTAATTCACTTTTGTGCTATATTTTCTACTTGTTCTTTTTCATGCTATTTTCAATATTCTACTTAGCGCTTTATTTTCCATGCTTCTTTTAAACCCTAACCTTAGGTAGAGACCATGATAATATTAGGTAGAAATTCCCATTCATATTAGGCTAGTTCTCTTAGGCTAGTTTCTTTTTCTTTTACAACCATAAAACATTTAAAAATACTTGAATAAACCTCCCATAAAAAACACCAAGAAAACTCATAAAAAATGACTAATAAATACTTTGACTAATAAAAGGGGAATGATAGCTTGTAACTTCTCTTGCTTAAGGGATGTTCGAGTGCTTGGAGCTCCCTTGCTTAAGGGTTCCATTCAGGCGTGAGTTCCCAATCTTTAAAAAACACAAACCAAAGAGTAACTCGAGTTTCCCTTGCTTAAGGGATTTCCTCGAAACACTCAAACGCTTTCTCTCTCCTCTCGCTTTCTTAAGGGCACCGTTATTTCCGCTCCATTGCATCCTAGGTCGATCCCTTATGCAAGAGCGCGAACGTTAACTCCGCCCAACTAAAAAACACAAAAACAAACAAAAACTATGGAGCCGAACTACGGCGCTCTGATTCCTGAAAAGGATACGTAGGCATCAAGTCGCGGGGCTTGAACGAGCACACTTGTAAATATTCCTTCTTTTCCCCGTATTTCCTTTTGCATTCATTCGCATGTAGACATAGACATAGTACACACCCTTTAGATAGAAACAAACATAGGTGGATACCATCGAGTACGATGGGCGTGAGGGGTGCTAATACCTTCCCCTTGCGTAACCGACTCCCGTACCTAGATTCTCTGGTCGCAAGACCCTGTTCTTACCCTTTGTTAGGTTTTCTGATGTTCCTTTCCCTTATGGGATAAATATATTGGTGGCGACTCTGTTCATTTTTCGCGAGCGTGCGACACCAGTATCTGTAAATTTTGGTAGCTCACTAACTTGTTCCCATATAGCCCATGGTGACAATCGAGGCGGAGGCGAATCTTTCACTCGTACATCTTTTTTAAAGTTTGTCATGTTTCTTCTATAGGAGTGATTTCGTGGTAGGAATCTTCGGTGACAGTCAAACCACGAGCTTTTCCCACCTTTATCCAACGTGAACCCTTTGTTGTTTCCCATGCAATGCGGACAACCCATTTTGCCATGCGTACCCCAACCAGACAACATGCCATATGCTGGAAAGTCGTTGATGGTCCACATCAATGAAGCTCGCATTATAAAGTTTTCTTTACGTGATATATCATAAGTCCATTCTCCAATCCACAATCTCTTCAAATCATCAATTAAAGGTTGTAAATACACATCAATTCCTGCTTTTGGACTCGAAGGTCCTGGAATGACGCACGTCAAAAACATGTATGGTTTTGTCATGCACATCTCAGGAGGGAGGTTGTAAGGGGTTACAATAACTGGCCAACAAGAATATGCGGTTCCCGACCCTTGGACATAGGGAGTAAATCCATCCAAGCATAATCCAAGCCTGACATTTCTAGGTTCTGCGGCAAAATCAGGATGCATTCGATCAAAATGCTTCCATGCCTCGCCATTAGATGGATGCCTCATAGTGCCTGGACTTGTGTTATTTGTGTGATTGTGGACCTCCGATTTTTTTTAATACCGGGCCATACCTCTGATCTGTAGAGATACGTGAACTGACTCTTTTTTGTCGCTTAATGCTTTCGCATTTTTGAAAATTCACAGAGTCGCCACCGACCTTTTATTTTATCCAATTAAGGAAAGGTTTATAAAAGAAACAGAAAAAAGACCTTTAAGAAATTCTGGGTAAGGGGGTAGGTTATACAAAGGGAAGGTGTTAGCACCCTTTGTATCCATGGTTATCCATGGGCTCTTAAGTTTGCTTAGCTCACTTGTTTTTCGATCACTTTTCAATTGCTCTGAAATTGCTCATATGTGGTTTCAAATAATTTTGTAAATTGAATTTTGTAATGATCCGTGTGTGGATGTATACAAAATGCTTGTTTATCTTTCGAAAGATGTTTTGAAAAGAACGTTAACTTTGTAATAATCCGTGTTTGGATGTATACAAAGTATTGTCTTTTTTGAAAGTTTTGAAAAATCAACAGTGTATGAGAATTTTGTTTGTTTTGATTTGAGCAAGCAAACTAGGAGGTCTACCCTGAGTTGTAAGGTCTTTATCCTATTTCCTTTAAAAATCTATCCTTTCATCGGATATAAAAGCAAGGTTCGATTTTGTACTCAAAACAGTTGAATTTGACTTTGATTTTGAAAGATTGAGAAGGGATTACCTGAAGAGGTGCAAGTGTGATTGTGATTGGATTCAGATATTTTATCTTTGAAGTTAGTGATCTAACGGTTCAATTTTATCTTTGACATACACGCAGTTTATATTTGCTGGAAATTAAAGTGCGGAAATGTAAAGTGCGGAAAGTAAATCTACGCTATTACATCGATTGTGCGGGAAATGTAAACTAGCCTATTTACATGAATTTGACATCCTATACATTTATCTAGGAATTTTAAATTGCAAGAAAAATAAAAGGCATGTTTTTGGATTTTTTATGATTTATTTTAATTATAATTAATGCATAATTAATTAAATTAAAATGAAGAAAAAAGATGAAAATAGATTTAAACCTAGAAATAAGTTTAAAATATGTACAAAATATTTGTTAATTAATTTCAAAATAAAACTAATTTTTTTGGAATTTTTGGAAATTGATTTGAAATTTATTTAAGTTAATTAAAACATAATTATGCAAATAATTATACAAATAATTAAAACTTAAAAAGAAAATTATTCAAAATATGTACAAAATTAGTTTATAATATATAAACAATATTTATCACAAAGAACAATTTTTTTATGATTTTTTGATTGGTTAGAATAATTAAAAAGCAAATATATAAATATATACTAATTAATTATGCAAAATATTGAAATCTTGAAGAAAAATAAAATATTTTTATTTCAGAAAATAATATATTATTTTAGAAGTCTAAAAATATTTTTTGTGTATTTTTTGGATTTTTAAAACTATTTTTAATTAATTTTATAAAGAAATTAAAATAGAAATAAAAATATAAAGATTATGATCAAGTGTGGTTGGATTGAGAGGGAGCATGGTGTGGCTGCGTTTTTAATGCGTTGGATGAGAGATTGAGATGATCCAAGGGCTTAGATTGTGAGTCACATGGTATGATAGTGGGGGACATGCATTGAATTCAAGGAGAATTCAAACTTTCTGACTGGGACCCACTAGTGCACATGTGGATGGGAAGACTAGTTGACCAGCGAATAAGAGGGAAGAAAAGTGCCACGCGTGTGGTCAACTTTTCAGCCACACTATTCATCATCTTCTTCATATTACCTGCGGATTTTCTTGCAGACTTACCTGCGGATTTTCCTGCGGATTTTGCTTTCAATTCTTTAACCTTTTGGATGACCTACAAAACGAAAATAAAAAAGAAAGAGGGCCACCCAGATCACCTAAATGGACCCTTCTGAACATGATAGCGTCGTTAGTTTTTTCATTTGGAGCCTCTATCATGGAGAACGAAAGGTTTACATCTTTGAAGCTCAAAAATGGTAGAGCTTCAAAACCACGTTAAAGCTTGCATGTGATCACTCAAACCTACTCTATATCATGCCATGAGTCCATGCAAGTGGTTAGTTTTCATTTTAATCAAGCATGCATAGGAAAACGAAAGCTATATGTATATGTTCATGAAAGACACCAAGCATGTGTTACGACTCTCATGGGACCACACAAGGAGTTTATTCTTACTATATACTACTTTATAAGATGATTGGAAGTGTTTGTTTGTATTGATATTGATTGGAATATAGAATTCGAAAATTACAAAGTGTATGGAATTTTGAGAGAATTTATGAAGTTTCTATGCTATGCTTGGGCTATAATTTCGTGGTTGTCTTGGCTCTCTCTTGCCCACTTTGTTGCTGAAATATTCTTGCCTTTATATAAGCCTTGGAGTGCTTAAAAAATAAGCTAAGAAGCATTCATGAGCTTTGTTGGAATCTTGACTTTTCAAGCTTAAAACTTAAGCTACCATTGCTTGCTCTTCACACTTCTTTCCTTGCAGCCTCCTTGCTGCATAATTAAGTGATTATTTGATGAGTCATGCTTGGAAAATAAGCTACCCATTATTCTTCCATTTTCCTTTTTAAATTTAATCTTATATGTGATAAAATTAAATCAAAAATGGATAAAAATGATGTGGGCTTTGTCTTGGTCGTGGGAGGCCCATTACATCATGGAAATGATGTTTGAATGCTGAAAACTTGGCCCCATTTGGAAAAAATACATTTTTGAGCAATGTTGATTTCATGCATTTTCCCAAAATTTAGCCAACTTCAACAAGGTGTAAATCCTTCAATTTTTGTCATATGAAGGAGATCTTGAACTTTTTGGAAACCTCAAAGAGTCCTCTAACCAATGCCTTTGGTCTCATGTCAAAATGATTTTTGAAGCTCCTTGTGTGTCCTTTTGAAAAAAGTGTCTTTTTGTTGACTTTGAAAATAACCTGTAATGTCTTTGATCATATTTTTCAAATGGTGAATCCAATGACCATGGGATCAATGGCATTTGAAAGATAATTGAATTTCCTTCAAAACAAGCTTTGGTTTGAATTTTTTGGATGAAGGATGAGAGAGTTATGATCAGTCAAAGTTGAGTTGACTTTTCAGGCAAAAACCCTAATTTTGAATCTTAGGGTTTTGTTGATTTTTGATCTTTCCTTGATGAATTATGATCATCCAATGATCAAATGATGAATCCTTTGACAAAATATGGACTTTGACAAAAAAATTCATTTTTGACTGTCTGTTGACTTTTTTGGTCAAACGGGTCGTCTGTTGACTGTTTGAGCTGCTGACGGTGCGTCTGAGTGAATTGAAGTTTGAAAATTTGTATGATGGTACTTTGAGATATATGGATGTGTATGAAATCCATTTGAGCTCTCAAAAACTTGTTGCTCCTGTAAAAACAAGAAAAAACCCTGATTAGGGACTGTTTGTGTAGGAGACAGTTAAGCGTACCTGATTTTTGTGCAGTGTTGAGTCTCTGCTAATCGCGTGATATTCAGAAGACTTCTTGAACAAAAATCTTGGAATTTTGAATTGTGAAAGATTGATTTGATTGATGGTACAAAACACTGAGAATTGTACTGCCAGCAGTTTGGCTGTCAACTGACTGTCCAGGTATTGATGCAGCAGTTAGAGTGAAAAATCAACAGTCAAAGTTAATTTTCTTTTTTTTTGTTGTTTTTTGTTTTTGTTTTTGTTTTATGTGAAAAATGAAAGTTTATTTACTTGACTTGTTAGAAAAACACAGATATAATAAATAACTAATATTTACGGTATGCGGGCAAAATTACCGATAATAACCCTGAAAATCATTTAATGCACAGAAATAGGAATATTTGACTGGCAGAAAACACACAAAATATTATCTTAGTAATTAAGCAATATTATGACAAATAGTACAACATTTAATACTGACAGTACAAATATTACATACTATATTGAACAGTACGACGAATAAACGGTACATTTAAGAAATAAGAAATACGGCAAATTTTAAGAATGACGGTTAATGACCCATGCTATGAACAATAACATGTAGATGACTGGGAGTGCAACCATTGCAGGTCCACACTCTTCAGGACTATGTAGGCAGAAGAAAGTCATGATCGCCGTAGCAATGGTGATGACTGTAAGAAACAGTGTCTCTATCCACTTTGCCATTCTTGTCAGGGAAGAAGAGAAAATAGATATGAGATAGGAATTTGAAAGATGAGTTGGAATTTGATGTGAGATTTTATGGAAGAAAATGAGAGGTATTTATAGAATGGAAAGAAGGAAAGAGACGTTGGGGAATGATGTGATTCCGTACAAAAGGAAAATTTGAGTGGAAGTAAGATTTGAAAGAAAGTGTATGATAGTGTTGGAAAAAGAGAGATTTGATTTTTGAAAAAGAGATTTGAAAAGATTTTTGCAAATAATGGAATATAGTACAAAAATTAGTGGGAAACAAAAGATAATAATAATCTACTTGTTACCAGTACAGTCTGAGTTTCCTGATTCTGCGCCTGCAAAAAGATTTAACTCTGTACCAATTGTGTCAGTACTATTTATCTGTAAATAAATAAATAGCATGTGTGAATTAATAAACAGTATTTGGCGTTTGCGTAAGAATAAATTCAACTGCAAGCCAAATTACTGTATAAGAGAAATTCTAAAAACTAAGTATTTCATATGTCAGGATATTTGTTGAAATAAAAATCCATGATTTATATGAGACCCTTAATTTTCAGATTGGAGTTTTCTTGAAAAATATGTGGGCAAATTTTGGGGTATAACAGTGATGCCATGTCATTTGACTTGCACTGTGCATTGAAGCAAACATTCTTTTTAACCTTGGTATTATCGGAAGATAAAACATGGACTTTACTGCTACACGATCTTGATTAGTGTTAACGGCTCTACTGGGAACTTTATATCTTGGACTCTTACAAAACTTACATTCCTCCAACAACCCATCTTGAGTACCAAACTCATTGTCGTAGAACAACATACAGCCATTAATGCAACAATCAATCTTTCTTACTCTTAAGCCCAACTTCGACACCAACTTCTTTGCTTCATAAAATGTTGTAGGCAAGTTGTCTTTCATTGCAGTTGAGTCCAACATCATCTTTACGAAGAATTCCAAACACTGATCAGGAACATTCCAATTTGCCTTGACGGCCAACAATCTCACACAAATTGATAACTTTGACTCAGACGATCCATCAAACAACGGCGTATTCATCTCATTCAACAACTGATAAAATTTCTGCGCTTCCTCATTCGGCAACTCTTCCCCACCAAAATCTTCAGGCTCATCATAGGTCACGTTCACACCAAAAGCATCCTCAACCATGTCACCAATCAGATTAAAGTTTTCCTCATATTCCACAGGCGGCCGACTACTTGAAGCATGAGAGTTGCTAGTCTCTTGTACGTTACTATGCAGTTCTTCACCGTTAAACGTCCAAACCCAATAATTTGCAATGAAACCCCTTCTATGCAAATGAGCTGTTATTTCCTGTGGGTCACTAATTATTGGTCTACATTCACATTTAAGACAGGGACACCTAACTCCTCCTTCGCTTCGACATAATTCCTGAGCAAACGCCCAACTTATAAACCCTTCAACTCCTACTATAAAATTGGGTTTAAGTCCCATTCTTCCTGGAAATGTTCTATCGTACATCCAACTACGATAATACCGATAATATTCCATACTGCATATTCATACAATCTTTGTCATTTTGAGAATATTAAAACTACACATATTGAAAATATTATTTAATAAAAATACTACTAATATTTTTAACTACACATGTTATATTAAAAATACTACTATTAAATATTTTTAACTACACATATTATATTTTTAACTACACATGTTATATTTTAAACTACACATGTTATATTGAAAATATTACTATTAAATATGTTTAACTACACATATTATATTTTTAACTACACATGTTATATTTTTTTATTTTAAATATACATATATAATATATATTATACTTTTAATATATATTTTAATTTAAAAAATATATTTTCAATTTAATAACAATAACATATATTTCAATTTTAGAAATATACCATATAATCATATTATATTTTATTTTATTTTAAATATACCATATAAAATATATTCTACTTTTAATATATATTTTAATTTAAAAAAAATGTATTTTTAATATAATAACAATAACATAACATATATTCTTTTTCTATTTAACATATATTCTTTTTTAGTAATATTAAGTTTTTAAGATTAATATCATAAAATACATATATTTTATTTAGAAAATAAAAAACAGATTTTAAAAATAAATCTAAACATTATTTATGATGCATGTGATTACTTATATTTTTTATTTTAAATATACATATATAATATATATTATACTTTTAATATATATTTTAATTTAAAAAAATGTATTTTCAATTTAATAACCATAACATGTATATTTCAATTTTAGAAATATACCATATAATCATATTATATTTTATTTTATTTTAACTATACCATATAACATATATTCTACTTTTAATATATATTTTAATTTTTAAAAAAATGTATTTTTAATATAATAGTTAAACATTTTATATATATTATTCTAAACATTTTTCTATAACATATATTTTACTTTTAATATTTATTCTAAACATTTTTCTATATATTATTCTAAACATTTTTCCATATAACATTTTATATATAACATATATTTTACTTTTAATATATATTCTAAACATTTTTCTATATATTTTTCTAAACATTTTTCTAACATAATAAATCTAAACATTTTTCTATTAATATTTAAACAACATTGGAAAATATATTACACCCTAAATTAATATCCTAATTAAATTTAAACAACAACATAATATTTAATCTATAATTTCGTTTTATAATAACCTAATTAAAAAATAACTTAATTAAAAAAAAAAACCTAAAAAAATGTTTAAAAACTCACCTCTTCTTCAATCTACTCCTCCTTCTTCTTCCTTCACCTTCTTCTTCCTTTACCTTCTTCTTCCTTCAAATTAAATGAAAAAAAATTAAACAATATATTGACAGCATAAAACACAGTATGAACACAAAATTATAAAATACTTTGAATACCTTGTAGTGCAATTGAATGAGATTGAAAGTTTGGGGATTTTGGGAGAGGATAAAATTTGGGTTTGGAGAGTTGCAGAGAAGATGCAGAGAAGAAGAACAAATAAAATGCGTATGAAATGGTAAAGGGGAAGAAGAGAAAAGCGTGTATTAATTAACACATTAGCGACGTTAACATCACGTCGCAACTTTGCCACGTGGGTTGCACGTCGCTAGCCTTAAACGGTCAAAATAATAATTACACCCTCTGCCACATCTGTAAAAGTGGCAGAGTTATTTTCCCAGTTATTATGTAGCGACGTGGAGGTAACGTCACTACTAAAATTCAAAAAATTCAAATCTCCCTCCAACTGCAACGTTAAAGTTTGTATTTTTTTATTTTTTACTTTTTAGTAGTGACGTGACTAACACGTCGCAACTATTTTTTTTTAAAAAAAAACTCTGACACGTCTGATTATAACGTTGGAATGATTTTTTAATTATAAAAGTATGTTGAGACGTGGGAAACACGTCGCAACTACTGACGTGGAATACACGTCGCTAATATATGTCGCTGGACAACATATTTCTTGTAGTGCAAGACCAAATTGGTCTTGGAATGTTTCGGATATACACTTCCGAAAGAATTCAATAATTATTAAAAAATTAAAATCAAAGTGAATCAATACAATTAATACGTATAAAATCAAGGTGAATCAATAAAATGAAGGTGAATCAATAAAATCAAGGTGAATCAAAATTTCCTAAACATTTTTAAAGTTAAAAATTATTTTACTAACTTATATAAATAAAAAACATTTTAATTTCATAATTAAATTTTGATTATTTAGAATTAAATATAAAACTTATTCTTTAAATAAAATTAAGACAAAATCTTGTTTTAATTTTTTTAAATTAAATAAAAATTTATAACTCATTTTTAATTATAAATCAGAATAGAAATATATAAATATATAATAATAATTATTAATTTTATAAGTGAAATATATAAATATATAATAATTATTATATAAATATATAATAATATAATAATTATTATAAATTAAAACACTATTTTTTTAATTTTTTTAATTATTATATAAATATATAAATATATTTATAATTAATATATAATAATTATTATATAAATATATAAATATATAATAATTTTTATAAATATATAATAATTACTATAATTATTATATAAATATATAAATATATAAATTAAAACACTCATTTTTTTAATTTTTTTTGTAAATATATAATAATTATTATAAATATATAAATAAAAAATTATAACTCATTTTGTAAGTGAAATTATTTTAATTATTTTAATTAAAATTATTTTAAATTTTAAAATATGAATCAGAATAGAAATATATAATTATTATTATTCATAACTCATAAATTATATCAAAATATATAATTATTATTATTTATTACTCATAAATTATATCAAATTTATGATATATGAATTAATTAATATCATAAAATTAATTTTTGGGATTTTTTTAGATTTTTTGTTGTTGTTTCGGAGATGCATCTCCGAATTTGTCAAAATTCCAATTTTTGGGATTTTTTTGGGAAATGCACTTCCGAAGTCTGAAAAAATTTTGAAAAAAATATATTTCGGAAATGCATTTCCGAAGCGGGGTAAATTGGGTTTTCGCAGGGGGTGACCCCATAGGGAGGTGGGTAAAGAAATTTTCTTATATTTTGAAGTGAGCACTTCAATTACTGTTGCTTTTAGCTTTGCTATTGAGCAAACTTGATTCTTTGAGATGTTCACTGCTATTTTTGATGATCTATAATATATTTGAGTTGTACTCCTTAAACTCATAGTATTACATAATTAAATTTCATAATAAATATACCAACAAAATCCATAAACTATATAATTTAAAAAATGATTATCTTGAGACGGATTATCTTACACTTATACTAATTTATTAAAATTGCATGTGATGGTTCATATAACTTCTCATATCAAGACAAATTATAACACTATTCTTGACGCAATGCAAATTGTTTAAAAAATAATATTTCTTTGTAAACTTTAAATAAATACACTATATGGAACGTGTTAGTTAGGGTGTGAATGGTTAATGCTAGTCATAGATATGGAACTAATATTTTAAATATATGCATATCATCAATCAATTTGGCATATTGCACCATACTGAAATTGCAATTGCCTTGCATGACAATTGCGGTTATTCTAATAAACATATTGTTGGCTTCATGCTGTGATTATTCCTTGTCGTTTTTCTGTGCTAAGATGAATGAATGTATCAATATATAATGTGTTGTGGTCGAATCCAATGCTCTGCTTTGTAAGTAAATGTCGTGGATGCTTCTTTGTGGATCCAAATTACTCGACAAGATCCTTGGAAACTGATAATAATCAACTCAACATGATATTGTTGTTTGAACATATAATGTAGATTTGTACCTCACTCAGACTTTAATTCCGCTAACTATTAACTGAAGCCCAATCGTCCCATTTACTTAGAACTTAGAAGCTAAGCAAATTCATTTTTACAAAATTGATTTGGAGCGTGAAAATTGTCTTCACTTATAAGCACATATTCTAGTTATTTATTATTTGATATTAAACTCTTAAACAAATCTCTTATATCTAGGATTGAACATTTGAACCGTGAAATAAATGGTGAGTGTCCAATAACTGAAACCTAATAATAGATAGTTTATTGAATCTTAAACGAGACTTATGTTATTAATGTTAAGAAAATATAATTTAACCTAACTTATTTCTTCAAAACTGAATTATATGGTGAAAATTATTCTCACTTAAAAAAATTAAATCTACTAAAAATTATCATCATGAATAAAAGAATGAAGGTCATTCCACCAGCCATAAAAAAATTGTCATTCCACCAGTGATATCAAATACATAATAAAATCAACAAACATATATGTATAATAGTTTCATTTCCAATAAATATGAGATACAATCAAAGAGAAATCTTTAATATTTAAAAGATATAAAAGATACCTAAGAGAATTTGGATGAGAGGCTAACAAATCTCTTTAAGTTTAACTAGAAGTTCTTGATTCGAACTCAACTTTAAAGAATATAAGTTTAACTAAAAGTTTTTGGTTCGAACTCAACTTTAAACAATATAACCAATGGTTTTTCAACTTCCATGAAAGTATACCGGGAGACTTGAAGGAAGAAACCACTAAAACTCCTTTTTCACGAAGAAAAAAAAATGATCTCGTTTATTTATAATTTTTGTATTATTTTTAGTTAATTTTAGGGTGTGTTTGTTTCATCTTTAAAAAAAGATTTTTTTATTTATTTTTGAAATAGATTTTACAAAACTGTTTTTTAAAATATTACAAATTTTTTTATATCCGTTTTTTTTTAAAATAAAACGCTAATTTTGACATCTTGTAATAAAAACATATATTATTGAAGACCAAAACTTAGTCAAAATCGCAATTTTTTTCTAAAAGTTGTATTCCAAAAATGACTTTTATGAAAATCTATTTGAAATAGCTTCAAAATTAAGTGATTTTTTAAAATTTTGATATCCAAAAAAATTTCAATAAAAAGATGAAATACCTAAAATAACATTTTAAGAATAACTATTCAAACCCAATTTTAATTTTAAGCTTTTAGAAAAAGTAGGGATGGCAATGGACAAGGTTTTGGCGGGGTACTATACTACCATTCCTCATACCTGCGGTATGAAAAAATCCCCGTACCCGAGCCCAAACCTGTGTGGGCACCAAAGTCCATACACGTACCCATACTTTATGGGTACTACAATACCCATACCCGTACCGTATCCGTTTACCCGCGTTTGTAGTAAAACTAAATCAATTAATTATAAAATATTAAATATTTTTAAGTTTTTTTAATGATATTAAAAAAATATATGGATGTTATTGTTGAGTTAAGAAATAAATAAACACCTTTATTAAAATGTGTAATAGTTTAATAGTGATATTTTTTAAAAATTGATAAATGTGCAATTTTTATATTATAATAATACAAATAATGTTATATAAATATATAGTATAGAGATGGGGCGGGGTGGGTAGTAAGGCACTCGTGCCCGCACCCATACCCGCTTATTTTAATGAGTAATTACCGTGCATGTACCCGTATCCATTTTGCAGGTTTTTACCTTATCCGTTGTGGGCATTTTTTTGGGTACCTATAAAATATGGGACAAATTGTCATCCCTACGAAAAAATTTCCTTGTAAATTTTTTTTACACAAAATTATATATCTAACACTATAAAAATCATTTTAAAAAAAAAACAAAACAAACTGACTTTTAGTTATATTTTAATATAATAGTAACAAATAAGGGATGAAGAATTATTCTAGTTGTTTAGCATTATGTTGGATTTCGGTAAGGAAACAACACGATTATTGTGTAATTATATTTAAAGTTGCGGAGATCCAAACAGAGTGAAATTGATGGAAACTGACAACTAACATTCAGAGTTACAATTTTTATAAGGGGATAACTTCTCTACCCATCACAAAAAGTTGGGTAGTGTACTTTCAACCAATTACAAGATACTATTTAGTTTTAACATATTTATTTATTAAATAATACAATTGTTTGTTGTTTTCAAGATATTTTACATTGAATGTAACTTTACCCAACTTTTTGAGTTGGGTAGATAAGAATTTACCTTTTTATGAAGACCTTAAGGTCTAATCCGAACAATTAAAGGCCATTATTCTAGGTCATCGTCATTTAACTCCGACAATTACCTTTTTATGAAGACCTTAAGGTCTAATCCAAACTAATAAAAAAAATTTCTTTTTATTAACTCTGACAATTAAATCATTGAAACATTGAGTCAGGATTGCATTAGAAGTGTATCTTCTTTTCTTGTAAATATCTCTCGAGGTTTTTTTTAACGGAAATGTCTTTCTTTTTTTTCAAGACCAACTTTAGTCACACATTAATGGAGATGAATTAGAAAAAAGTCCTTAAGTCACACATTGTTGGAAAATGATGTGTGTCGGTGTGTTAATTGAGAAAACTCTAATTATTATATGGTGAATTCTTATCTACCCAACTCAAAAAGTTGGGTAAAGTTACCTTCAATATAAAATGTCTTGGAAACATCAAATAATTGTATTATTTTAAAATTAATTAAATATGTTAAAATTAAATGGAATCTTCTGATTGGTTGAAGGTACACTACCCAACTTTTTGAGATGGGTAGAGAAGTTGTCTGCTTATGATATTGCTTAGATTTTAATAATTGTCTAGCTTACTTCATTATATAAGGAATGCATATATTTCATTCCAAAACACACTAAATGCTTCTTTTAAGTTTTTCCTTCCACACTCTCTTTACTCTACGTTTTTGAATAGTCGAAGCGGCAATTTCTCTCCCTTTCTTTCTACTCGTTGAATTTTCTTAGTATTTTCTTGAATTCTATGTAGAGAATAATTTGAATTTCTCTTTTTTTGAGAAATTACCAAACATTTTTTGAATTCTTTTTAGAAAATTATTTGAATTTCTCCTTGTTTGAAAGATTATTTTGAGTGATCAAATGGTCATTATTGAATTCTTTATGGAGAATTATTTGAGTTTCTTATCGTTTCGTAAATTATTATGACTGGTCTTTATCTTAGATACTACGAGTGGTGTTTATACCGTATTGGGTGGTCTTTGTACCATCAGAGAGTGTATTTTTAGACCGATCATCTACCCTGCAAGTATTATTCTTAAAGTATATAATTTTGTTGCTTTATCCTATAGGCATCATGGTTGATCGTTTGCCTTGCACAATTTTGGACAGTGCCACGAAATGCCTTAAAAAGAGTGATCTAGTCCGCGACTCGATTCTATAATTTCTCTAAAAGGTAATTTTTAAAAATCGTGAAACAGCAATTTTAAGACGTTTTCAAACTGCCATATCCACCGAAGAAATTATTGGCACTTCTGATGATGTCTTTGACAAACTGTTCAAGTTTGATGAAAGTCACTTCAGGCGCTGACAACAAAAATTGCAATTTTTCTTAACTTAAAGAGGTTGTCAATGTTTTAACCTATGACATTTCTATTGTTCCTTCTGGATCAAATGAAAAAACTAGCGGTAAAAAAAATTGTAGATTCAGATGGAACAGTTAATTATGATCAATCTGAATCTATTGCACATATTAAAGGAAATGATTTAGACTTGAGAAAAGAAATCACCTTATGAAAAAAGAGTGATTATCTCTGCAATAGTTATATTTTGAATGGACTCGCAAATGATCGTGCAATGTTCAAAATATACACGAATACTAAAAATAAGACAGTGTTGTTGGAAGTTGCTCACACCATTTATGTTGCCAATATTAAAGATGTGGAGATGAAATTCACCTCCGATATGACTTTAATCTTGAAGGATGTTATGCATATTCTTGATATTATAAATAATATTGTTTTTAGATTTCTTCAGAATAAGACAAGATTTAGTTAGTCTATTGGTGGTAGATTTGTACACAATCACTAAGAATGATATTTTTGTGAAAGAAATTGATATGTTTAAAAAATTTGTGAATGAACTTGAAAATTAATTTAGTAAGAAAATTAAGAGGTTTCATAGTGGTATGGGAAGCTAAGTATGATTCTAGTTTATTTAATGAATTTTATAAATAACATGGAATTGTACATGAATCAGCTGCTCCATATTCTTTTGAAATGAATGGTAAAACAGAAAGAAAGAATAGAACTCTTACATTATTAGTTGTTGCTTACAAAACTAATCATTGTTATTATGTTGAATTATGGTGGTGCTTCTCATTGTCGAGGGGGGGGATTTTTATTGATTGTTTATTATTTCCTTAATATAGTTTCAAGTATAAAAATAAGATATCTCCTTGATAGATATTGAAAAAAATACAACCAAATTTGTCTTACTTTAGAACTTAGGGTTGTCTGGCTTATGTTAGAATTCTGGATCCGAAGCAAGTTAAACTCGCTAGTAAAGCCTATGAATGTGTATTCAGTAGGGGTATGTAGTAAATAGTAAGGCATATAGGTTTTAGGATTTAAATGGTAAAATGATCATAGAATCAAATGATGTTGAGTTCTGTGAAAAAAAAATTCCTTTTAAATCAAGAAATATTGGGGGCACTGAATCGAATCACACTCCTGTGATAGGAACTACTGAAAGCAACGACAAAGTAAAAATAAAACTTCGATGAAATAAGAAAGTAAGAGTTGTTATGGGCTCGTTTATGCGGCCTATACAGTAGAAGAAGATTTAATAAATCTTCAAGAAGCCTTGTCATCTTTGGATCCAAATTTGTTGAAAGAAGCTATTAAAGATGAGATAGATTCTCTAGAATGTGACAGGACCTGGAACTTAGTAGACTTGCCTCCTGGTTGCAAAACTAGTCGATTTTAAAAGGGTTTTGAAAAAGAAACTTAAACCTAATGGGCAGTGGATAAGCACAAGGCTCGCCTTGTAGCCAAAGATTTTTGGCAAAGAGAAAATACAAATTTCTTCGATACTTTTTCTTCAGTCACTAGAATTACATCCATTAGAGTACTGATTTCATTTACGGTTATTTATAACTTAATATTACACCAAATTTGTGTTAAAACAATTTTTTAAACTTTGAGTTAGAAGCATAAATCTATATGGACCAACTAGAAGGGTTTGTAATTCATGGGCATGAAAATAAGGTTTGTAAGTTAGGTAAGCCTCTGTATGGTCTAAAACAAGCTCCAAAGCAATGTCATAAAACTACTGATTACTTAATGGTATCGAATGGATAAAAAGTGAATGAAAGTGACAAATGCGTTAACTACAAATGTAAAAATAGCATTTGCACTATCTTACATATCTATGTAGACGACTTACTCGTATTTGGATCAAACCTTCATGCCATTAATGACGTGAAATCATTTTTATGAATCAAGTTTGATATGAAAGACCTCAAAGAAGCCATTGTGATTCTTAAAATCAAGACCACTAGATATGAGAAGAGAATTTATTTATACCATTATGTAGGTTTTTTAGTAAACTAAGTAATATGCATTGGCAAGCTATTGAGCAAGTCATGCAATTCCTTAAAAAGACCATGAATCTCAGTCTACATAATTAGAGATTTCCTTATGTACTTTAAGGATACAAGGATGCAAATTTAAGCACCTTATCAGATGATTCTAAAGCAATTAGTGGCTATATATTTAATATAGCTGGATGAGATGTATCTTAAAAATCAAAGAAACAGACTATCTTGACTCAATCCATGGTCGAGTCTAAAATGATAGCATTAGCAATTTCTAGTGAAGAAGCAAGTTAGTTAGGATGTTTTCTAGTTGAGACCCATTTGTTAAAAACACTTATGCCAATTGTGTTAATCCACTGTAATAGTACCGCGACTATTACAAAAATTAGGAACAATTATTATAATGTTAAAAGACGTCAAATAAGAAGAAAGCATAACATTGTTAAATATTGTATATATAAAACAGATGTAAGAGTGGATCAGGTACGCACTGAAGAAAATTTAGCAGATCATTTGACGAAAGGCTTAGCTATAGAGTTTAATACAATTGTGTCACTCTTGTTGAATCAGAATCCTACTTGCAACACAAAGGTTCAAGTCGTAGACACCTATGTTTATGTACAATCTTAAAAACATTTGACGTTACTTCTGAAACACATTTTTAAATTCAAGTGTGAGACTGTTGGAACATGTCAATATTCCAATATGGAGATGAATTTGAAAAAATTCTTTAAGTCTCGTATTGTTAAAAAAACGGTGTGTATGTGTGTTAATTGAAAAATATATAAGTCGGACATTGCTTAGATTACATACTTTGGCTAGCTTACTTCATTATATAAGGAATCCACATGTTTCATTCTAAAACACACCAAAAATTTCTTTTAAGTTTTTTCTTCTTCCCTCTATTTACTCTGCATTTTTAAATTGTTGAATCGCAAACTTCTCCCACTTTCTTTCTACTCGTTGAATTTTTCAACTATTTTCTAGAATTCTCTTTAGAGAAATATTTAAATTTCTCCTCTTTCGAGAAATTACCAAGTATTTTTTTGGATTCTCTTTGGAGAATTATTTGAATTTCTCCTTTTTAGAGAAATTATTTTAAGTGGTTGAGCTATTATTATTGAATTCTCTTTGAGAAAATATTTAAGTTTCTTCTCGTTTCAGAAATTATTACGAATGGTTTTTTTTTGTTTTCACCACCTGTATCCAGCACACAGATTCGCCTAATCTGGTTCGGGGGTCGTTTTTGCAGCAAGTGGTTTCAGCCCCTTCCTGATTGTAGTTGCGGGGATCGAACAGTGGTCCTCCCTACCAAGTATAGTGTCAATCACCACTAATACCATATTCGACTGGTCTTTGTAACATCAAAGAGTGTATTTGTAGACTGATTATCTACCGTACAAATAGTAATCATATAGTATAGAACTGAGTTGTTGTTTTTTTACAGAACTGAGTTATTTATCCATGAGGCATCGTGGTTGATCGTGTGCCTTGCACAATTTTGGACAATGTCACAAAATGTCTTAAAGAGAGCAACCTAATCCACAACTTGACTTGATAATTTCTTCTTTTTCAAGACCAACTTGAGTTGAAAATGTGGAAGTTGACTCTCAGATAAAAATTCAATTGGTGTTTCAGGGTCATGACGAAAAAACTCTATCTCATAAGTATTTATCTGAGGTCTATAATACATATAGGGGTTGGTTGGTGACGGCAAAATTACAATGAAGTTTGTTGGTGGTTGTAGGAAATAAGAATTTTGAAAATTAGAATATTGATAATTTTGCCTAAGATGGAATATAGATTGTTGAAAATTATATTGATTAGAATTCATTTGACCTAAATAATAGTAATTTTGAAATAAGATGAAAATTGAAGTAAAATATATTATAAAAAAAGATCAATTAGATGAAATTGTGAGAGCAAATCTTTAAAATTAAGAGTAAAGTGACGAAATTGTGAGAGAAAAATTAAAAATTAAGAACAAATAAAATTGTGAGAGTGAATGGCTCAATGGGAATTCAAAACGCTAGCGATTTCAAATATTTTCTAACTTTTGTATAAAGATGATGGTGGCTTATTTAAAACCTAGACATAATCTTTTTTATTTAACTTTATATTTTGAAATCTTTTTCCTTTTGCATGGAGTATAAATTTTACTGAACCTTTTTCTGGTTTTCTTTTTCATGCAGACTTAAATTAACATGTTTTATCTTTTCCCTTATTTATCTGCTCCTAATCCTAGAATAGTGATAGTAGCATCATATTTTGGTGCTTTCATGTCTTTCGAAGTGCTTCCCAAAAACACGGCTGAGGAGGTCGATGAAGTCTTCTAAGCTCTCATTAAAAAGCTTGGTGCTATGCAATCCCCAATGCAAAATCAGCAATTGATGCAGGAAAATATACACAATGTTCAAGTTTAAAGGAATACCAGTAGGATTTCATGCCATGGTTTTGGTTGACATTGGTGGATCACACAACATATTTCAACTTCCCTCAACACCACTTACTACATTTTGTTATGGTTGAAAAATCGAAATCCTGCTGCGCGTTACAAGGCTTTAGTTTTGAGATATTTTACAAACATAGAAAATCAAATTAAATTGTTGATATAGTTTTGAAAAAGTTTACTTGTTGTTCCTCTCCACTTAGTAAGATAAGATTTGGTTGTTGTTGTATATAGTGTTGCTTGTATCTGACGAATCATCAGCGATACCGTTTCTTCTTAACAAACTAAAAGAGTATTATGCAAGTAAACATAGTGAAAAGAACTGGTTCAGAAGAATTAACATAATGGCCATGTGCAAGAATTTTTAGGTTTGCACGTCTACTTCGGAGAAAGGTTATACTTATATGTACCTGATATTCCTGAACTGCGACAAAGCTCTTGTGGCAATAGCCACTTTATTCTATTGGCCAGACCGATACATTTGTTAGACTTAACAGGCCCGAAAACGGATTCAAAATGTTTTGTTCACAGAAACTCAGTTTTCCAGAAGAAATGCATGCAACAGAAAAGGGGCTACTACAAGCAATGTCAATTCCAATTGAAGTTCGAGAACAACTCAACGTGACCTTTATAACTCACCTCATAAACTCTCATGGTCACATTCTGTCATATGTGATTGGCTTGCAAAATTCGTCCATTTCTTTGGCTATGTCCTCGAATTTCATAGCTTCAATTCTTGCAGGGCATCTTTTAGTGGAGATTTGTCTCCTCTGCAGCATCCAAAAATCCATCGTATCTGACTCCCTTCCTTAGTGCCTTTTGGAAGGAACATTTATGAGTGCGAGAAACCTCAGTCAATTACAGCCTTAGCATATCAAACGACTGAATGTCAGATGGAGGTTGTTAATGGAAGTCTGGAAACCTACATGTGATGTTTCACCAGTGACTAAACACTGTTGGAAAACCCCATTAATAAATCGTACAAAAATTTCAAACTGTACCGCCGTTGATACTTCGATACAAGCAAGTCGGTCCCTTCACTCGAACCAGGTTCTGAAATCATTTGTTGGGGAAATTTGGGCACAATTATGTGAGAGGCACACTACGTACTCACCCAAAACCTTAAAATGATAGATGTGTGGATTATCTCAGTTATAAACGTTCAAGTCTCCACATTCCTAACCAATGTGGGACTTTTCCACACTACTCACTTGTAATTCATTTTCAACAAATCTAGCATTTAGTAGAGTCTAATACATACTAAAAAAAGTGTTAACAAAAATAATCCAACAATAGTTTAACTCACTTCAAAACTAACAGGATCAGAACCATGCCATTGATCAAGGGAACAGTGCAATGTTTTACTTACATTCAGAATAAGAGGGACAATCCATTCTTTAATTTCTTATCTGTATGAGCTTATGAGATCCAAAACTTAATAACCTGACTAGTGACTATTCTGTATACCAGGAAAACAAATAAATTTTCAATTTGGTCCCTAAATAATCACCCTTTCTTATTTGATCCCTGAACTATAGAAATACAATAAGCAGTCCTTGAAAAAATTAGAATCCATCAGAGTTAGTTTCCAAATTTTCTATAGTTCTGGAACGAAATAGGAGGGAGTAATAGTTTAGAGACTAAATTGAGGGTTTATGCCCAAAAAAATATCACAAATATGACTCTACTTTTTCAATACATCGGTGTCACGAATAGTCTTCATGGAAGGAAGAACAACCGCGGCTACTGGTTTATCGTGGAATCCACCACCTTCGTCAATTATCAACCTTAAGCCTTCAATATGGAGTTTTCCATGGTGACCACTAACAATGATGGTTGAACTTGCACTTAGTTCCTATAAGAAAACAGTAATTTCATTATATTTGAAGAAGCTTTAAAAGCAACTAGAAAAGAAAATAAGCATCAAACTATTACCTCAGGAATATCCCATACATTCTTTCTACCACTTAGAGGCTGCACCTTAGGTATTCCAGTATCTCGAGCTTTCAAATATTCCATCTGCTCTTTCACATCGACCCCTTTCTCCAAACCAGCATGAACAGCAATCAACTTGCAGCACTTAACTCCGTCATCAGTGTTCATAAAGACTTCGTCCTGGTAAAACCGTAAAACATGATCCAAAGAGCTTTTATAAGTTCATTAAATCAACATCGGTTTCAAACAAAACATGGATTGATTTTTTACTAAGGCAAAGAAAGTAAGCACGACCTCTTCGTGGACCCAAACCAAATCCGCAAGAAATTTCTTATGCTCATCAGGAACTGCCTTAATCAAATCTGCATGCAATGAATTTCTCATTAAGTACAGGATTTAACAAAAACATATTTCTGTTGCAGTTAAAAACTTAGTTGTTTATTTGTAGTAGCGACTAGTTTGAGCTCAGCGTTGAAGGAGTTAAAGGAGAAAAATTTGCTAGGGTATAAAAGTGTTACATATATTCTACAATCTATGAAGTACGGACCCACACATGGCTATCGAACACGACACCGACACTGACACGTCGATACCGGTAGTAATTTGAAAAATTGTATAAATTAAATGTTATCAAGTATTGGTGTCGGACACAGACATATCTTTTTTCAGAGGTGTAGGTGCTACAGAGTCTCAATACACCGATGCTTGAAAGTTAAACTTCCATAGTTCCACAACCAATATTTTCAAGCATTAATTCACTATAGATCATATGAGAATGAGATACCTTTCCACTATAAGTCCTTTTCACTAAAGTAACAAAGATTCACCATGATTGGGCCAAATTCTTATGATTTTTGGTTTCAAATTTTATAATGACAACCAATTTAGGACACATAATCCATTCTATGCAAAGAAACCATTTGTAGCTTCCATGTTGAGGATGAATGAGTCCTAACTTTTGCAATTTTTCATACACATCTTAAACTCTTTTTGTAATACACACTCAAAAGCTACTAAGCACGAACACCTATTCAGGACGCTAAAACCGACACAGCGATACCAGTAATAATTTTTTAAAAATTATATATTAGACTAAACATTCTCACAAATGTTAGTGTCAGACACTACTGACATTAAAACACTTTTTTTCAAAAATATCGGTGTTACATAGCTCAAAATCCATTTTGATCTAAAATATCCCCACATATAGATGCATCCAAATAAATAAGTTCACTTTTAAGTATAATCAATTTTACAGAATCAGCTTTCTTACCTGCTGAACCGTGGGGGACACCATAAGACTGAAAAGTGGGTGCCGCATCATAAATAGAACCCTGATACTCAGTCCCTTTAGCAACATTAAATTTAGCCTTTATATTCCCACTCCACCTCCTCCCTTGCAAATGCATCTTCTCATACCCATCCCCCTTAAACCACCCTTCTCTCTCCTCACTATCCTCAAACTCCTTCCACCCTTCCGAAAACTCAGACCCGTCAATCGGCGGCGGGAGGAGGCGGAGAAAAGCGGCGAAGGCGAAATCATGGTTTCCGGCGAGGAACACGTGTTTCTGATAAGGGTAACGGGATGGTAAGGAGATGAGAAAGTCGATTACTTGGCGAGTTTGAGTGCCTCTGTCGCAGTAATCGCCGAGGAAGATGATTGTGGCGGTTTTGAACTGTGATGGGTCGAGTATGGTTTCGAGATTTGACCAGAGGTTTTGGAGTTTGGTTATGTAGCCGTGGATGTCGCCGATGAGGCATATGGTTCGGGATTGCGGGGGTTCTGACATTGTTTTTGGTTTTGGGGACTTGTTTTGAAGAATTTGGTTATTTAGTTTTTGGGAACATGTTAAGAATTTGTGTGGCTGTAATTTCAGAAAAAACAAGAGTAGTAATCGAATTTGAGAATGATTCCCTACATGACCTGCCTTTCTTTTGTAAAATAGTCTTTGACTTAAATAAAATTAGTCGTAGAAGAAGAACCATCATAAATACTCTACCATAACATACACATATTTGAAAAGAATGGAGATTAATAAGAGACCATCTTATAATATCCATAATGTTATTGAAGATATTTTTAAAGGAGTCACTACTCGATTTGATTTTTTAATAAAGTATGCAATTTTGTGTATTTTGTTTCGCAAATTGAGGCAACAAATATCGACGAAGTTATCGTCGATGAGTGTAATATTCCATTCTTCATCGTTATATTTAAATAAACAATCAGAGTAATTACATTTCAAACAACATTAAATGGAATGCTCCATTCAAAACAACATCATTCAAGTACTCACATTTTTGAACAAATAGATACATAATACTATTAACTTGGATGAACCAAATACTACACAATTAAATTTCCAAAAACAACTTTAATTAAGCAGTGGAATTATTTGTTGTTAATAATAGATGGTGTGCTATTGAATGATGAACGATGCTAATTAAAGTTGTTTTTGGAAATTTAATTGTGTAGTATTTGGTTCATCCAAGTTAAATTGTCAATTAATAGAGGCATCAACAAAATGCACTTAATCCGCATAATGGGATTAAGGCCAACACTGGACCAAAGGCCTTACAACATCACTGGACTTTCGTCCTACAACATCACTGGACTTTCGTCCTACAATATGCTATGAATGCAAGATGCTCAACGTCACAAAATCAACGACCACGCCTAGTCAAAATGGCATCATCATTCATGTATTCATCAACGTCATATCATCATCTCAATTACACAAATCATCATTACAACACATATTTCACATAACATGTATGTGCATTAAGGCATGCTTAATATCACTTGTTTCACAAATCACGCATTCTCTAGCATGTAATCATCATCATATAATCATCCCCGTCATAACAACTTCTATTCTTCATAGAGAGCATACATCATGTTATATCAAAGTATAATCATTTCCAACTATACAAACCTCATAAGCATCTTGGTCAACACAACACACAAACATCAATTAATCATAATAACAACAAACATCATAGTACACAGATCAAGTAACATCATGACACAATTAATTATATTCCTTAATAAGAGTATTTTTATTTCTAATTCGTCACAAGGCATCATCATCCCAACAACATCCTCATCAATTACCACCAAAATCGTCGCATTATACACAACACTGATACGCGAAATATAAATTAACTGAAGAAAAATATTAATTTAAAAACTCAAAATTATGATCATGTTAAAGATAATATTTTTAGCTTTCCAACGGTCTAAACGGCACGTCAATCGGACTTACGGATAAAAAGATATGAATTTTCAAAGTTTTGCAAAAGTGCTGTCAACATAGTGGTAACCGGTTACTTCAGTTCCAGTAGCCATATTTTCAGAAAAAGTCCCCGATAACCGGTTACTTCAAAACATGTAACCACTTACTTGAAGTTTCAAAGGCCAAAATGCAGAATTTTTCACGAGGTAACCGGTTACTTAAATTCAGGTAATCCGTTACTTCACTGTTGCAGAGCCAAAATCCTGCAACTTTGCTGTTACGATTTGTATCCCCTAAAATCCCAAAAACCCAACTTTCACATACCATAAAATCAGTATAGGTACTAATTTTTCAAATCTAACACCAGTATCATATAACCATTCACATCTAAATCCAAATTTTACCAATTTCACAGAAATCACACAGATGAATCATAACATCATAAACACATTCAAAAACTCAATTATTCACACAAACATGGATATAAAATTATGAAATCTAACCTCTACCATACCCATCATCATGCCAACCCTTAGAGAGTAAGAACCCCACCCTTACCTTAGCAATTTTCTTCAAAAATCTCCCTAGCAATTGAGGTTCCCCTTTGCCCTAGCTCTTGCCCTTCTCTCTTACTACGTTCTCTTCAAAATTTTCAGAATTCTCTTCCTTTTTCCTAATTCCTTTTATTTTATTCTTTTTCACTAATTTATCACTTTTACTAATGGGCTTAACTTACACTCCCACTAATGCTACTTCCAACCTCAAAACAGACTCAATGCTCATATTATCATCATACTAATTAATTAATTAATTATAATAAAATAGTATAAACTCCCATAATTCCCAACCACTTCATACTTCATAGAAAAATTCAAAAATACATAATTAAAAGTAATAACGAAATATTTGGGGCGTTACAATGAGCATTAGTCTAGTATTCAGTATTCAATGAATTTTTTGCAACAAGCTGGATAAAGATGACAATGTTTTAAAAAATAAAGCTAAACTTGTTGGGAAGAGATACAATCTACATGAAGGAATAGATTTCAATGAAACATATGCTCTTGTGACTAGATTATTAAGGATGTTATTATCCTTCTTTTGTATCATGAATTTTAAACTATTTCAAATGGATGTAAAAGCGCTTTTCTAAATGGCTACATCTAAGAAGAGGTATATGTTGATCAACCTTCAGATTTTGTCAACCCAACCTTTTCAGATCATGTTTTCAAGCTTAAGAAAGTCATATATGGACTAAAACAAACTCATAGGGTCTGGTATAATCGTCTTAGCAAATTCTTGTTTGGAAACACGTTCTAAAGAGGACAAGTTGATAAAACTCTCTTTATCAAGATAATCGATCATGACATTTTATTAGTGCAAATTTACGTTGATGACATCATATTTGGTGCTACTAATGAATCCTTATGCAAAGAGTTTTTTGAAATTGTGCAGAATGAGTTCGAAATGTCAATGATGGGAGAGCTTAAATACTTTTTAGGACTTCAAATCCATCAAACTAAAGATGGAACTTTTATAAATCAAGCCAAATATTGTGAAGAGTTGCTAAAAGGGTTTGATATGAAGAAGTCCAAAGTAATAGCAATTCCAATGTCGACTTCATGACACCTTAACAAGGACGAAAATGGAAAATTAGTCTAAGAAAGAAAATACCGAGGTATGATAGACTCTCTTCTCTATCTAATGGTGTTTCATCCTGACATAATATTTGTTGTGTTTGTGTGTATATATATATATATATATATATATATATATATATATATATATATATATATATATATATATATATATATATATATATATGTGTGTGTGTGTGTGTGTGTGTGTGTGGTCAAACGCATCATGAGATATCTCTCTGCCACACAACAAATGGGTTTATCGTACTCCAAAGGAGCGGATTATGACTTAGGTGTGGAATCTTGTTTTGCAGGTAATAGGTTTTATTTTGATGATGACAATTGTGAAGAATTTTAAAAGATCAGACAAGAAAGATAACATCAATACGATAAAAACTATGAAGAACAAAATAAGATATTTAGCATGATAAAAATGCAACATGATGTCAACTGTAAAAGATCAGAAAAGATAACACTCAGCATAGTAAAGATGCAACCATTGTGAAAGTCAACCAATGCATTTAAGCGGTTAAAGATACAAGTCATGAGTTTGAAAATTTTTCAAATAAAGCTTCAGAAGATAAAACTTTAGACATTAATAGAGGTTGTTCAGACAAAGGCAAACAAAGTGATCATCAAAAGTCTCAGGAGATCTCTAGCAAAGTGTTAACACAATGAATATATTAGACACAAGTTTAGGGAAGTTATCCCAATTTAGTAAGTGAGTGAAACTTTTGTAAACGCAAAAGTCTTTCGTTATAGAATCAGATGGCTATAAGCGCACACACAGCACACTCAAAACATTTTTTATAAAATATTTTGAAAATAGTGGAATATGACTCTCAGACAAAAACTTAATCGATGTTTCAGGGCCATGACGAGAAAACTCTATTTCATGAGTATATATTTGAGGTCTATAATACATGTTGGGGTTTGTTGGTGGCTACAAAAATACGGTGGAATTTATTGGTGGTTGTAGAAATTAAGAATTTCGAAAATTAAAATGTTGATAATTTTGCTTAAGATGGAACATAAATTATCGAAAAAATTGTGAGAAAAAAATTAAAAATTAAGAGTAAATAAAATTGTGAGAGTGAATGGGTCAATGGGAATTCAAAATGCTACCTATTTCAAAGGTTTTCTAACTTTTGTATAAAAATGGTGCTGGCTTATTTCAAACCTGGACCTAATCTTTTTTTATTTTTAACTATGTATTTTGAAATCTTCTTCCTTTTCCATGGAGTATAAGCTGTACTGAACCTTATTCTGATTTTTTCCATGCAGAATCGTATTAACATGTTTTCTCTTTTAACTTTTATTTAACTGCTCCTAATCCTATAATGGTAATAGTAGCATCATATCATTTTGGTGCTTTCATCTCTTTCTCAGTGCTTCCTAAAATCATATCTAATGAGGTCGACGAAGCCTTCCAAGGTCTCACTAAAAAGTTCAGTGCTATGCAATCCCATATACAAAATTAGCATATTTTTACTTCCCTAAACCCCAATCCCTACATTTTGTTATGGTTGAAAAATCAAAATCCTGCCGCACGTAACAAGGTTTTAGTTTTGAGATATTTTACAAATGTGGAAAATCAAATAAAATTGTTGATATAGTTTTAAAAAAGTTAACATTCAGTCGAATGCGGGAGCTCTTGGTTTCTTTGACAAAGTTGTTACAGTGGTAAAGGAGAGTAAGAAACGTCGGAATAAATAAATAAGTTACATGAATTTGTCAGATTTTGGTGGCTCTCTTCACAATAGAGCTGTTAGGAATGTGCAGAAGAATAAAGGAAAGGAGGGGCAAGCAGGGGGGCTTTGAGTAGTAAGTCGCAGGAGGGTTGTTTCATTGGTGGGTTATGGAGCTTCTTCAAAGACCAACAAAGGCAAGAAATCAATGTTGAAGAATCCACAGAGGCATTGTTTTGAGGGCAGGGGCTTAAACTCTTATGAAAACAACAATGATCTGAGTAACATAAACAGAAACAATCGTAGGCAGTGGAGTTATTTGGATAGTGAAGCCGGTTCTAAGATTTGGAAAGCGACGGAATCTTTTGGGGTGGTTCACAAAGGGGGAGAAGTGGAAGTCATAGAGAGGTTAGATAAGTTGGAGAAAGAAGCGTTGTTGAGAAAAGGAGGCGTGAAGGATTCCAAAGATTTTCTTCCATGATTATTGGTTCTTTGAACATTAGAGGGGGTGGCAATGCTTTGAAGAGGAAAAAGAATTAGTTCTTTGATTCAAAAAAGCAAAGCAGATATTTTTATGATTCAAGAAACCAAAATTACCAAATTACAAGATTTCGTGGCGAAAAGGTTTTGGAGCAACAACGGTATCGGGTATTCTTTTTCTAATTCTTTGGGTAGGTCGGGGGGTCTTTTGACTTTGTGAAAGGAGAATGTCTTGGAGGTTATCACAAGTTTCAAAGGGGAGGGGTATCTTGGAGTCAAATTCCGAAGGAACAATAATTTCTTTTACTTAGTGAATATTTATTCCTCTTGTGACATATCTAAAATAACGATTTTATGGAGGAGGCTCTTGGAGTTAAAGGATAGTTTTGATGACGGGGAGTGGATTATGGGTGGAGATTTTAATGCGATTAAGGCGCGGAGTGAGAGGAAGGGAAGAGGGAACGCGAATAAATTTAATGATATTAATGGTTTTGCGGATTTCCTAGAGGAGACTAGGTTGGTGGATGTTCCTTGTAAAGGAAAAAGTTTACTTGGTATAGTGGAGACGGTAAATCGATGAGTAGGATTGATAGATTTATTATCTCGAACAAGGTAGTGAATGAGTGGGGAGTGGTTGGTCAAATGGTGGGAGAGAGAGATGTTTCGGATCATTGTCCTATTTGGTTGGAAGTGGATAACAACAATTGGGGTCCTAAGCCATTCAAATTCAACAATGAATGGTTTTCTTGTAATTCTTTCTATGCATTTGTGGAAAAGGAATGGAAAAGCTTTAAGGTGGAAGGTAGAGGGGATTTTGTTTTGAAACAAAAACTTTTTCTTTTAAAAGGGAGACTTAAATGGTGGAATAAAGAGGTTTTCGGTAAGATTGATTTGGAGATTCAAGAGGAAGTTAAAGAAATTAATTATGGGGACAATTTGTTGGAAGTGAAAGTGGAGGATTTGCATCCGGATATTTTGTTTAGAAGAAAGGAAGCTACGAGTCGGTTTTGGAGGAATTTGAGGATAAAAGAGAACATGCTAGTTCAAAAAGCTAATTTGAAGTGGTTAAAGGAAGATGACTCTAATAGCGGTTTTTTCCACAAGGTTATGAAGGAGAAGAGAAGACTTAATCATATAGGGCCCATTAATTCTTCGGAAGGGATTTTGGATTCGGTAATGGAGATTAAAGAGCATGTTGCCCGTCATTTTTCCAAAAAATTTGAAGAGGAGGAAGGAGTTTCGCCTATGTTAGAAGGGATTGAATTCGATAGAATTAGCGAAGAGGATAAAGTATGGCTCGAGAGACCTTTCCAAGAAGATGAGATTAAGGAGGCTTTAAAGGGTTGTGGTGGTGTTAAAAGTCCGGGGCCGGATGGGTTCTCTTTTCTTTTCATTAAAAGATGTTGGTCTTTTTTAAGAGACGATTTCTTGAGGTTTTTTGAATATTTTTATATGGAGGAGAATTGTCAAAGGCGGTTACTTCATCTTTTTTGGCTTTAGTTCCAAAGTCTTCCAACCCTTTATGCTTGGATGACTATAGACCTATATGTTTGGTGGGTTGCATGTACAAAGTTATGGCTAAGATTTTGGCGGGGAGATTGAAAATTGTGTTGAATGACATAGTTTCTCAATGTCAAAGTGTGTTTGTTCCGGGTAGGCAATTGCTTGATGGAGTTATGGTGGCTAATGAAGTGGTGGATGTAACATCCCGATTTTAATTAATATTTTTATTAATTATATCTATAAAATAAGAAAACAAATGTACCTGGAAAAGACGCATGTGCCCTTGCTGCTTTTGTCAACACCTATTAAATTTTGCTTATTTGTTGTCTTTTCTCAATTTTTTTGTCACATTTTATTATTATTATATTAGGGTGATTATTTTATATAAGGCCTAAACTGATTTTTTTACACATTTGCAAACTTTTTCTCTCTCTTTTTTCCTCAGTCCCTCTAAAAAAAATTTCCTGTGAGTTTTCTTTCTCTCTTTGCTTGCTACATCTCTCACACTCTCTGTTACTTTCTTCTTCCTTTTTATCTAAACTGGATTTAATACTTCATTTTCACTCCTCTTTTTATCTTCATCAATGTTTTGTGATTTCTTTTTCATTTTAATTTTTTGTTTTTTCAGGTTGCAGATCTATACGAAGATGAAAACTGATTTTGAAGTTTTTTGTTTTCCAGGTTGTAGATCTATATGAAGATGATAAAAATGATTTTAAAGTGTAAGTAATAACATATAAGTTTTCTCTGTTCCATAATTTTCACTTCTTTTATTTTTACATGTTGTAGATCTATCAAAACAAAGACGAATCCGGGTACTAAAACAACAACGACAATATGTGTGACAATATAAATTATGGTTAGTAATTTATAGATATTTTTTTCAGATATGTTATTTTTACACCAGATCTATTATTTTTATACATGTTATTTTCAGATGTGTTATTTTTATATCATATATATAACAATTTGTGTATTCTTTGGATAATATAGATCTTCTATTTCTATTTTTTAGAACAGTGACTAACCCCAATTTTTAAAAATCTTTTTAACATCTTTTCCATTTGTTTTTGTTTTATTTTCAGGTTCTACATCTTCTGATAGGAAAACAAAAAGTTAAACATATGGACAATTTCTTAACATTTTTTTTTTCACTTCTTTTTATTTTTATTAATTTTTCTCTCTTCTTTTTAGAATTTGTCATATATTTTTAAAATTTTATAGTTATGAAGTAGTGTATCTATTTTTGTAATGTTTCTAAACATTGAAATTGAAAAAAAAAACTATTATTTATTTTAATTTAATATTTTTTATCATCATTATTATAATTATTGTTGATATTATTGGCATCATCATTAGAAAAAATCAAAATAATAATTTTATTTTTCTCAAAGAGATTGAAGTTAGATAAAAAAAAAATTTATATAAGAAGAAGAAAAGAAAATTTATGGAGAGAGGATATATTCGAAGTGGTTTCATTGAGAAATGAAAGGAATAGAAATTTCAAACAGATGGTACTGTTATCATATCAGTTAGATATCATATCAATTGGATAGATTCATTGTGTTGTCATAATAGTATTTTTGAAAGTTTAGATAAATTATTTTAATCTATTTTAATTTGTAAATTGTGTCATTAACTATCAATGGATGAAATTGAAGACTATCAACCAATTTTTTTTTTTTTAATATGAGCTTTTCCAATAAAAAAACTACTACCATAACCATTTTAGAGTTTATTTGTTAATTTAGAATTAATGAAAAAAATATTTGTTGATAAATGTTTTGACAACTGAGAATTTGTGGCAGGAGGTTTGACAGAAGAAAGAGAATATGAGAGAGAGAGAGAGAGAGAGAAAATTAATTGCAGTTTAATACCATATCACTCATTCATTGCATATAGAAAAATGTGATATTAATATTATTAAAAATTTAATACTATGAGTCATAATTGTAATGATAACTTGAATCACCCTACATTAGTGGAATAGAAAAGACCAATAAAAACTAATTAATATTTATTTTTAATAATAGTTTAAAATAATAAATATGTCATATATATTTGATATCATTATTAAAACTAAATAATTTAAAATGAAAGTTATGATAATATGAAGGAAAAAAATTATATGACAAATTTTTATATCAAAATTTATGATAATATGAAAATATTTGATAAATATTATAAATATTTGATAATATGATAAATATCATGACAACAAATTTGATATTTGATAAATTATTTATAGAAAAATTTATAATAATATACAAATTTTGGATATCATGAGACTAAGTAACAAGCATCACTATTAGACTAAAACTCTCATGAATTGATTTTATTTTATATTTCTCTTTGCTCAGACATGTCATTTCTTAATCATTTAATAAACTCATCTTCAACTTGATTTTGAAAACATAAATGAGACTAAAAGCTGCAACACTATTAGACTAAAATTCAAGTTACAATTGTTTATATTTTATATTGGCTTAAATGCACCTTTGATCCCCGTAAGTTAGCGAGTTTTTGATTTTCGTCTCTGTAAGTTTTTTTGTTGGTATGAGTCCATATATCTTACTTTTTGCTTGCGCTTTAGTCCCTAAAGTCAAAATCCGCAGGAAAATCTGCAGGTTTTCCTGCGAATTTTCCTGGGGATTTTGATTTTAGGGACTAAAACAAACGCGAAAGTGAAATATAGGGACTCAGACCCAGAAAAAAAATTACAGGGACGAAAATCAAAAACTCGCTAACTTACAGGGACCAAAGGTGCATTTAAGCCTTTTATATTTCTCTATGATTAGACATTTGCTTTTGCCTATTATGTGAAGGATAGAAAAACACTTAGAAAGGGGGGGTTTGAATAAGTGTAGTCTTAAAAACTTGAACGATAAAAATAAATTGTACAGTTATTTTTATCCTGGTTCGTTGTTAACTAAACTACTCCAGTCCACCCCCACGGAGTGATTTACCTCACCTGAGGATTTAATCCACTAATCGCAACAGATTACAATGGTTTTCCACTTAGCCCACGACTAAGTCTTCTAGAGTATCCTGATCACAACCTGATCACTCTAGGAACAAATGCTTAGACACAAGCTAAGACTTTCTTAGAGTATCCTGACCACCACGTGATCACTCTAATATTACAACTGCTTAGACACAAGCTAAGACTTCCTAGAGTATCCTGATCAACACTTGATCACTCTAGTTACTTACAAATTAATGTAATCAATTCTAAGAGTATTACAAATGCTTCTGAAAAGCTATAATCACAACAGTGATATTTCTCTTAACGTTTAAGTTTAATCTCACTAATATATTACAGCAGCAATGTAGTGAGCTTTGATGAAGATGAAGTTTCTGAGCTTTGAATTTGAACAGCGTTTCAGCAAGTCTTTCAGAATAATTTCGTTCAGAATTGGTGTTAACCTTGCTTCTCATCAGAACTTCATATTTATAGGCGTTTGAGAAGATGACCGTTGGGTGCATTTAATGCTTTACGTATTCCGTACAACTTTGCATTTAATGTTTCACGCTTTTGTCAACTACCTCGAGCCTTGTTCACGCTGTGTCTACTGACGTTGCCTTTAATAGCTTCCAACGTTCCTTTTGTCAGTCAGCGTAGCCTGCCACCTGTACTTTCTTCTGATCTGATGTTTGTGAATAAAATATTTGAATATCATCAGAGTCAAACAGCTTGGTGCAAAGCATCTTCTTGTCTTCTGATCTTGAAGTGCTTCTGAGCGTGATACCATTAGAACTTCAGTGCTACTGCTTCTGATCTCAAGTTCTTCTAATGCTTCCATAGACCCATGTTCTGATTCTGCCTTGACCATCTTCTGATGTCTTGTCAGACCATGTTCTGATGTTGCATGTTGAACCTTCTGAGACAAAGCTTCTGAGCGCTGATTTGTGCATACTCTTTATATATTTCCTGAAATGGAAATTGCAATGTATTAGAGTACCACATTATCTCACACAAAATTCATATCCTTGTTATCATCAAAACTAAGAATATTGATCAGAACAAATCTTGTTCTAACAATCTCCCCCTTTTTGATGATGACAAAAACCTATATAAATGATATGAATTTGCGATCAGAAAGAGCAGACGGCTAAAGACAAATTACACAGCTATAGCATAAGCATGTGAATATGTCTCCCCCTGAGATTAACAATCTCCCCCTGAGATGAATAATCTCCCCCTGAAATAAATACTCGAAGAACTTTAATAATAAAAGACTTCCCTGATTATTTCGGTAGAGACGATCACATAAGCTTCTGTCTTCTGATAATTCATAGCTTCTGACTTCTGCTTCCATTGGACAGCTTCAGAACTTGAATTTCTTTAGATCCCTAGAACACTCACAGCTTCTGATTCCTGCTTCCATTTAGGACAGCTTCAGAACTTGAATTTCTTTGATCTTCAGAACATTCACAACTTCTGATTCCTGCTTCCATTTAGGACAGCTTCAGAACTTGAATTTCTTTGATCTTCAGAACATTCACAGCTTCTGATTCATGCTTCCATTTAGGACAGCTTCAGAACTTGAGTTTTCTGGATCATTAGAACATTCACAGCTTCTGATTTCTGCTTCCCTCGGATAGCTTCAGAGCTTTGAATTTCTTCTTACATCACTTCATGCTAGATTGTATCAGAACATTGTTGAATGTACCAGATCATCATCAGAGCATCTCTACATCCTGAAATGTTACAGAACAAAACTAAACGACAAAAGTCAGCATGAATGAGTTAGAACATAAAATGTGTATCAGAACACAAAATATGTATCAGAGCCATATAAGCCATATAGAATATATCAGATCCAATAGACAATGTATCAGAGCAAATAGACAATGATTTGGATCATATTCTATTATCAGAATTTCTGATCATTCTTCCTTCTTGCTTCTGATTCTGAAGCTTCATAGCACTCAGCTTGCTTCAAGAATCCAAGAGCTTGATTCATTTTGTTGCTTCTTATGTTGATCTTGAATCTTCGATTCCTGCAACAACACAACTTAAAAACATAGAACTTTGCAAGTTCTGTTAGTAAATGTGGAGCATTTTTTCTTGGTAACTGATAATATTAATCAGATCATTTATCATATATTTTCTCCCCCTTTTTGTCATAACATCAAAAAGCATAAAAGATTCAGATGTAAAGCAAGAGATAAAGGAAAGAAAAACAAATAATCATTGATAAAAAGCAGAAGTACAAGATTTATGCAGAATAAGCTTTTCATTGATTAACCAAGTAGGATTACAAAAGATGTATGCTGATACACAAGTGCAACAAGCAAAGAAAACTACAAGGACACAAAGACTACAACCCTAGCCTAGTCCTAATCTAAGCCAGCATATCATGAATCCCAGCGTTGTTCTTACTCTTGCTTGGTCATCAAATCTTGAAACTCTGCATGCCTGAACAGCTCCCTGAGAAAGAAGTAAATGAATATAAGGGAGGAACTGAGAACAGTTCACCAGGAGAGAGCGTATTCTCAGATGGGCTTTCCCTTAACATAGAAGTTAAGTCCTTATGGAACCTAACTTCATCCAATATCTCAAGAAAGTCTTCTTCCTTTGGACAGATGTTGATAACAGCATCAAAGAAGAGATCTGACTTGAGAAGAACTTGGAATGCCATCCCGAGATATGTTTCTCATCCTGTAACCGATTAACCCTTCCATCCGTTCTATTCAAATAGATCTGCCACTTTTGAGACTTAGTTTCTTCAACTGGTTTAAAGTTTTGATGAAGGGAACTAGGCGAAGGATTCATGATGAACGCTAGATCGATGAAGAATGAACTAGGGTTATCGCAAAAGATATTCATAGAAAAGTGAGAGAAAGAGAGAGGGAGCGCAAAGATTGATTGAAGAATGCAAAGAAATGGAGAAATAAATAGAGGGAATGTGGGGAAGGAAAACGTTCTAGGGAAGGGAAACGTTTGACGGATATAAAAACGTAAAAGACAATAAAAGAAATGATGAATGGCATTTAATGTTACATGACGTGAGGAGAGATAATAATGACAAAATACGAGATTTGCACAGTTACCTAAGTAGACGTCCCCTCAACTGCACGCACGCTTGTCCAGAAATAGTGAACACGTGTTTACCATCTGGATAGCCAGTTACAGCTGTTTTGCTTTTAAAGAGATTCTGAATCAACTTAGACAATGAAACGTTAGTAATAACTGAATCATAATCTCTAATTGATTTCAATCAGAACTTCTTAAAAAAAAATCCAGTTTCATTTCAGAAGATACTCATACATAAGATCTTCTCATCTTCTCATTCTGGGCATAAATCCATACTGATATTCTTCAGAATGAACTTAAACCTATCTTCAGCAAGGGGTTTTGTAAAGATATCAGCCCATTGATGGTCTGTATCTACAAAGTTTAAAGATATAACACCCTTCTGAACATAGTCCCTTATGAAATGATGTTTAATCTCAATATGTTTAGCTTTTGAATGTAAAATAGGATTCTTAGATAAACATATAGCAGAAGTATTATCACAGAAAATAGGAATGTTACTCTCATATATCTGATAATCTTCCAGCTGACTTCTCATCCAGAGCATTTGTGTGCTACAACCAGCAGCAGCAACATATTCTGCTTCTGTTGTTGAGAGGGCAATAGTAGCTTGCTTCTTGCTGTACCATGAGATCAGATGACTTCCAAGAAATTGACAACTTCCAGAAGTGCTCTTTCTTTCTATTCTATCTCCAGCATAGTCAGCATCACAGAATCCTACTAAGTTGTAATCTTTAGATCTTCTGTAGACTAAACCAACATTAGTAGTACCTTTCAGATACCTTAGAATTCTCTTAACCGCTATTAAATGAGATTCTCTTGGATCTGATTGGAATCGAGCACACAAACAAACACTAAAGAGAATGTCAGGTCTAGAAGCAGTTAGATATAGAAGAGATCCAATCATATCTCTGTACAACTTCTGATCTACCTTCTTACTTACCTCATCCTTACCCAGTACACATGTTGGATGCATAGGAGTTTTGGCTTCTTTGCTTTCAGAAAGATTAAACTTCTTCAGAAGTTCTTTCACATACTTCGTTTGATGAACATAGGTTCCATCGGAAGTTTGGTTGATTTGAATCCCAAGGAAATACTTGAGTTCTCCCATCATGCTCATTTTCAAATTCAGCCTGCATAGACTCAGCAAACTCCTTTCCAAGTGTAGCATTAGATGTTCCAAAGATAATATCATCAACATATATTTGACAAATTAAAATATCCTTTTTAAATGTTTTACAAAAGAGAGTAGTGTCCACTTTTCCTCTAGTGAAATCATTTTCCAGAAGGAAAGAACTCAAACGTTCATACCAAGCTCTGGGAGCTTGTTTCAGTCCGTATAATGATTTCTTTAATTTGAAAACATGATTTGGAGACATGGAGTCTTCAAAACCAGGAGGTTGGTGAACATAAACTTCTTCATCTATATAACCATTTAAGAAGGCACTCTTGACATCCATCTGATAAAGAGTGATGTTGTGTTGAGTGGCAAAAGAAATTAATAGACGAATAGATTCTAACCTGGCCACTGGGGCAAAGGTTTCTGTATAATCAATCCCTTCTTGCTGACTATAACCCTGAGCAACCAGTCTGGCTTTGTTTCTTACCACTTCACCTTTCTCACTTAGCTTGTTTCTGAAAACCCACTTAGTACCGATGATGTTAAATCCTTTTGGTCTAGGAACCAAGTCCCATACATCATTCCTTGTAAACTGATTTAGTTCTTCTTGCATGGCAATTATCCAGTCTGGATCTTCTAGAGCTTGATCAACAGAAGTAGGCTCGATCAAAGAAACAAGACCTAATTGACATTCTGCATTGTTCTTAAGGAATGCCCTTGTTCTGATGGGATCATCTTTCTTTCCAAGGATCACATCTTCTGAATGAGCTGATGCAAGTCTAGGTGATCTTCTGATAGTTGGTTCTTCAGAAATTCTCAGATTCTCTAAAGATGCAGCAACTTGATCTTCTGATCCATTGCTTCTGAGACTGCCAGCTTCTGCAGCTTTGCTTCTTGGTTCTTCAACTTCTGAGATATCAATATCAAAATCTGCAAAATTCTCAAACTGCTTTGGTTTTTCAAGACCAAGCTTATCATCAAACCTGATATTGATTGATTCTTCTACAATCAATGTTTCAGTATTGTATACTCTGTAGCCTTTAGAGCGTTCAGAATATCCAAGAAGGAAACACTTTTGTGCTTTAGAATCAAACTTACCAAGATGATCTTTAGTATTCAGAATAAAACATACACATCCAAAAGGATGGAAATATGAAATGTTGGGCTTTCTGTTCTTCCACAATTCATAAGGAGTCTTATTTAGAATAGGTCTGATAGAGATTCTATTCTGAATATAGCATGCAGTGTTAATTGCTTCTGCCCAGAAATGCTTAGCCATATTGGTTTCATTGATCATGGTTCTGGCCATTTCTTGTAGAGTCCTATTCTTTCGCTCTACAACTCCATTTTGCTGTGGAGTTCTGGGGCAAGAGAAATCATGGGCAATACCATTTTCTTTGAAGAACTCCTCAAAGAATCTGTTCTCAAATTCGCCACCATGATCACTTCTGACCTTTATGATTTTACACTCTTTCTCATATTGAATCTGAGTGCAGAATACAAAGAACACTGAATGAGACTCATCCTTGTGTTTCAAGAACTTTACCCACGTCCAGCGGCTATAATCATCAACGATGACTAATCCATATTTCTTCCCTCTGACAGATGCTGTTTTGACTGGGCCAAACAGATCAATGTGTAAGAGTTCTAACGGCCTTGAGGTAGAAACAACATTCTTAGACTTGAATGCAGGTCTGGAGAACTTGCCCTTCTGACATGCTTCACAAAGAGCATCTGATTTGAATTTCAGATTTGGGAGTCCTCTGACCAGATTTAGTTTGTTAATCTGAGAAATCTTTCTCAAACTAGCATGTCCTAATCTTCTGTGCCAGACCCATTGCTCCTCAGAAACAGACATAAGACAAGTCACCTTATGCTTCTCAAGATCAGAAAGATCAATCTTATAAATGTTGTTCTTCCTCTTGCCTGTAAATAGGATTGAGCCATCCTTCTGACTTACAGCCTTGCAAGACTTTTGATTGAAGATTATATCATAACCATTGTCACTTAATTGACTTATGGACAATAAGTTATGCGTCAATCCTTCTACAAGAAGTACATTAGTTATGGAAGGAGAGTTACCAAGACTTATGGTTCCAGAGCCAATGATTATGCCCTTCTGATCTCCTCCAAACTTGACTTCTCCACCTGGTTTAAGCACCAGGTCTTGGAATGTAGACCTTCTTCCCGTCATGTGTCGCGAGCACCCAGAGTCCAGGTACCATGACATTTTGCTTTCTGTCCTCTTTGCCGCCAAGGATATCTGCAACAGAAATTATCTTCTCCTTAGGTACCCACAATTTCTTGGGTCCTTTCTTGTTAGTTCTCCTCAAGTTCTGATTGAACTTGGGTTTAGCAAAATATTTAACAGGAGGAACAGTATGATACTTCTTATTCTGAGTTCCATGATATTTCTTAGGTTGTGTCACATGCTTCTTGGTGTGTGTTATGTGAAAACTTTGTGCATGTGATGTGTGCTTAATATCATGGGAGTGGCCAAATTTAAATTGGTTATACAGAGGCTTGTATGATATTTTCATATCATCCACAGATTCAAGCTTGTATGGGATTTCACCCTCATAACCAATGCCAACTCTCTTGTTCCCAGACACAGCATATATCATAGAAGCTAGCTGACTTCTGCCAATACTTCTAGATAAGAACTTCCTGAAACTTAAATCATATTCTTTCAGAATATGATTCAGACTGGGAGTAGATTTTTCTGAATCAGAAGGAGATCCAACATTATTGAATAATTTTAAAACTTTTTCTTTTAATTCAGAATTTTCCAACTCAAGCTTCTTAGTTTCAAATTCAAATTGCTTTTTCAGCTTTTTGTATTTGATACTAAGATGAGCTTTTGATTCAAGAAGCTCTGTTAGACTGGAAACTAACTCTTCTCTAGATAGTTCAGAAAATACCTCTTCAGAATCTGATTCTGATGTAGATTCTGATCCATCATCTTCTATCGCCATCAGCGCAAAGTTTGCCTGCTCTCCTTTAGAGTCTGATCCTGATTCTGATTCAGAATCATCCCATGTTGCCATAAGACCTTTCTTCTTATGAAACTTCTTCTTGGGATTCTCCTTCTGAAGTTTCGGACACTCATTCTTGTAATGTCCAGGCTCATTGCACTCATAGCAGACAGCCTTCTTCTTGTCAGATCTTCTGTCACCAGAAGATTCTCCTCGTTCAAATTTCTTTGAACTTCTGAAGCCTCTGAACTTCCTTTGCTTGCTCTTCCAGAGTTGGTTTACCCTTCTGGAGATCATGGACAATTCATCTTCTTCTTCAGATTCTGATTCTTCAGGATCTTCTTCTCTAGCCTGAAAAGCGTTAGTGCATTTTTTAACATTAGATTTTAAAGCAATAGACTTACCTTTCTTCTGAGGTTCATTAGCGTCAAGTTCAATCTCATGACTCCTCAGGGCACTGATCAGCTCTTCCAAAGAAACTTCATTCAGATTCTTCGCAATCTTGAATGCAGTCACCATTGGGCCCCATCTTCTGGGTAAGCTTCTGATAATCTTCTTTACATGATCAGCCTTGGTGTAGCCTTTATCCAGAACTCTCAATCCAGCAGTTAGAGTTTGAAATCTTGAGAACATCTTCTCAATATCTTCATCATCCTCCATCTTGAAGGCTTCATACTTCTGGATTAGAGCAAGAGCTTTAGTCTCCTTGACTTGAGCATTTCCGTCATGGGTCATTTTTAATGACTCATATATATCATGGGCAGTTTCCCTGTTAGATATCTTCTCATACTCAGCATGAGAGATAGCATTCAGCAAAACAGTTATGCATTTATGATGATTCTTGAATTATTTCTTTTGATCATCAGTCATTTCGCTTCTTGTGAGCCTTACACCAGTAGCTTTAACAGGATGTTTGTAACCATCCAACAGAAGATCCCATAGATCAGCATCTAGACCAAGAAAGTAACTTTCCAGTTTATCTTTCCAGTATTCAAAATTTTCACCATCAAATACTGGTGGTCTAGTATAACCATTGTTACCATTGTATTGCTCAGCAGAGCCAGATGTAGATGCAGCTGGATTTGTTGGAACTTCACCAGCAATCTTTTACTGAAGCGTTTTTCTCTTCCTGAATCTTTTCTAAACACGGTTAAGTGCTTGCACCTTAGAACCGACGCTCTGATACCAATTGAAGGATAGAAAAACACTTAGAAAGGGGGGTTTGAATAAGTGTAGTCTTAAAAACTTGAACGATAAAAATAAATTGCACAGTTATTTTTATCCTGGTTCGTTGTTAACTAAACTACTCCAGTCCACCCCCACTGAGTGATTTACCTCACCTGAGGATTTAATCCACTAATCGCAACAGATTACAATGGTTTTCCACTTAGCCCACGACTAAGTCTTCTAGAGTATCCTGATCACAACCTGATCACTCTAGGAACAAATGCTTAGACACAAGCTAAGACTTTCTTAGAGTATCCTGACCACCACGTGATCACTCTAATTACAACTGCTTAGACACAAGCTAAGACTTCCTAGAGTATCCTGATCAACACTTGATCACTATAGTTACTTACAAATTAATGTAATCAATTCTACGAGTATTACAAATGCTTCTGAAAAGCTATAATCACAACAGTGATATTTCTCTTAACGTTTAAGCTTAATCTCACTAATATATTACAGCAGCAATGTAGTGAGCTTTGATGAAGATGAAGTTTGTGAGCTTTGAATTTGAACAGCGTTTCAGCAAGTCTTTCAGAATAGTTTCGTTTAGAATTGGTGTTAACCTTGCTTCTCATCAGAACTTCATATTTATAGGCGTTTGAGAAGATGACCGTTGGGCGCATTTAATGCTTTGCGTATTCCGTACAGCTTTGCATTTAATGTTTCACGCTTTTGTCAACTACCTCGAGCCTTGTTCACGCTGTGTCTACTGACGTTGCCTTTAATAGCTTCCAACGTTCCTTTTGTCAGTCAGCGTAGCCTGCCACCTGTACTTTCTTCTGATCTGATGTTTGTGAATAAAATATTTGAATATCATCAGAGTCAAACAGCTTGGTGCAAAGCATCTTCTTGTCTTCTGATCTTGAAGTGCTTCTGAGCGTGATACCATTAGAACTTCAGTGCTACTGCTTCTGATCTCAAGTTCTTCTGATGCTTCCATAGACCCATGTTCTGATTCTGCCTTGACCATCTTCTGATGTCTTGCCAGACCATGTTCTGATGTTGCATGCTGAACCTTCTGAGACAAAGCTTCTGAGCGCTGATTTGTGCATACTCTTTATATATTTCCTGAAATGGAAATTGCAATGTCTCACACAAAATTCATATCCTTGTTATCATCAAAACTAAGAATATTGATCAGAACAAATCTTGTTCTAACATTATGTTGCTTAAGACAATTGTGTTTACAAACAACCCTTTCATGTGTCACATCCATCGATACTTGGACCTAAAATCTACACAATGATGAATTCTTCCTGCACAAAACAACAGCTTATACATTGTCCAATCTTAGCCTAATATTTTGTATTTGCAAATGTATTTTATAGTCTATTTCCATATAATTTGATTGATTTTTGGTACATTAGTGGTCTGTTTTATTTTCAAATTCAAATTTGAACTTTTCGCAGAAAAATTCAAACTATGAATTTATTTCCATCTTTCTTTTTTATTTATTAAATTTTAATTATAATTATTATTACAACTCTGTCAATAAAAAGAAAATATTTTTTTTTCTATTTTTCCCAATTGTTTTTTATAAAATATGTGTTTAAATGTTATGGGAAAAAATATTCATAAAGGATATTAATGGAAAAAAATATTTATTGATATTGGATACATTTAAGTGTCATTAATTTGTCATTTTCTTTTAATACTAATATAATTTTGATGATGAATATATAGTCAAAGCCACCCAAAAAACCAGAGAAAGAAAGTGAAGAAGTAGTGGAAATATTTAAATATTGATTATGTATTTATAAGAAGAGATATATACATACACTAAAATCAAATATTAATAATAATGGAAAAGAAAACATAAAGGAGAAGTTGTTTGGGTGATGGTGATGATGAGTGGAAAAAAAGGAATGAAAGAGAAAATTATGAGACAGAGAATGGTGGTGGCGTCTCAAGAAGAAGAAGAGCAACATTTTCAGTTATCATTTTGGTCTAAACAAATAATTCCATTTTTTTAAGTTTAATTAATATAATAGTTATCTATTTTTTTAAAGTTTAAAAAATTAAATGATTGTAAGAATGAAACAAACTGATTTGATATATGATATATGTGTTGTCATAAAAAGCACATTTTTCTATAATTTACTGACAAGTCATGTTCTTCCTTTAGTAATACTACTAATAAACTAAATATTAAAAAACACCCCTATCCCACATCCTATTCCACATAATCAATTAAGAAAAAAACACAAATTTTGAGGAATATGGGGAAGAAATAGTCTACTGCCGTGTGAAATAGTCTACTCATGTATCCCACACAACCAATAAAGTTTTTTGTACTGAAACACAACTTTAAAGTAGTCATTTTTCTTTACATTAGTGTATCCAATCTACAATATAAGAAAATAAACTGTTCTGGAATATACCAATATGCCCCACTGTTCTGGAATATACCAATATGCCCCTCTGCTTCATTATGGTGACACGTGGATCCTTCTGCTTTCAGCTTTCATTCTTATTCTTTCCAACTCTTTCCAATGCATGAATATATTTTAAATTAAAAACCTTTCCTTGGAAACAGAACTATTTTGTTTCCCCATCTTTTACTCAATAGTCTTTTCTTACTCCTTCCTATGTTCTTTCCTCAACACACAAGTTTCCAATCAACTCATACTTTCTTTTTTCTCACTCTTTCATCTCCTTCTTCTCTCTCTTTCATCTCATTTTTCAGTAGCTTCTTCCATTTTTTTCAATGCTTCTATATAATATTTGTTTAACAACTTTAATTTCGATTGATTTTCAGGTTCAATTTCATTGTTTAAGAGATTTTCCATTTCTATTATTTTCAGGTATTTCCATTTTCTTTGTTTATCAACTTTAAATTTTGTTCCATTTTAATTTTTTTTCCATCTTCATTCATTATGTATTGCTTTTTTGTTCTTCATCTTCGACTAATCAAATCTACACAGAAGAGAAAATTGATCCAGATCTACGAAAATAGAAAAATAGATCCAGATCTACAACATCCATTTCTGTGTATCTTCTTCCATTTCAGGGGCTTTAGGTCTCCAAATTTAACATGTTGTCACCACTTTTCAATTCTGATTTTTTTAACCTACCACTTTTAAAAAAATTCTATTTTTTTTCATCTTCCATACGAAACTCATTTTTCAACCATCCTTACAAATTCTTATCTCTTTGTCTCTGCAACTCTTTTTTAACAAATTAACCTAAAAATTGTTTTTTAAATAGTTAAAAAATTATATTTTTTATTATACTGTTTAGATCTAAAAAATTAGAAAAAAAATTAAATATTTTATTACTAATTTTTGAGAGAGAAAAGACAACTATATAAAAAAAAAATGTTGATGAGATCTCAAAATTGATATATGAACATTTTTTTAAAAAAAATTGATGATAAAATCTTCTGTTTCTTTTTTTTATTTTTTAGAACATAACTTTAATATACCTAAATTATTCTATCGTTTTTAATGAATTTTATTGCTATTGATTTGAAATATTTTTTTTATTATTAAATTTAAATATATGTTATACAAAAAAAAATATATAAAATCATAACTTTTTTTAAACATTTTATTATGCAATCTTGTGTGTCATCCTATTCACTAACTACATTTAATAAATTTGAATTGCAGAACAAGGTGTGGAAGAATATTGATGGAGAGAAATATTAATGAAGGATATTGATGGGTAAAAATATTTGTTGAAATTAAATACACTTAAATGTATTAATTTGTCATAATTTTTGTAATACTAATTTAATTTTGATTAATAATATATAAAAAAATTTATGTTATATAAGATATATTTAATGAAGAATATTTTTTGTTTATGTAAAAATGACATTGAAATAACATTTGTTTAACTTTTAAGAAAAATTAAAATGGAAGGTGGTGATGCACAATGCAAATTGAAAATTACTTTTAATTTAAAATTATTTTTAATTTAACATACAACATTTATTAAGATGATATTGAAAATTGAAAGAGAATATAATCTTGAAAAGAAGTTGAATTATTATTGAAGATTGAAAGAAATATTGAAGAAGTGATGAATATAAAAAGAATGGTTTTTTTTTTTGACAAAATAAAAGAATGGGTTAATGCAGTGCAAAATGCTTTCGACCACACCATACCCCTACTTTTTTTTCTCACAGTTATTATTATTATTAAATTTATCTTCTTTCATATCAACCTTTCTTTATCTATTGTTCTGCCTTCATTAGTTTTTTGTTTCTCTTGAATTTAAACAATGTCTCCTTTTACATTTTGGAAAAAAGCAAACATCTAATCACTCTCTTTTTGCAAATGCTTTTTCTGCCCTATGACTATCTTTTACCCAACCTTCTTCCATCACATCCTTCATATGTCTCTTCACTCAAACTCCTCCCAACACTCTTCCTTTCAATACTTCCATCACATCCTTCATCTACTTCTACTTCTGTATTTTATTACAAGTTAATTGTATTAGTAAGTTAATTTTATTGATAAAAGAAAAATAATATTATAGAAAGTGGTTAAATCATCAATAAAGAAGAAAGATGAAAAAAATTGTGTGGTCCGTTACATCTCTTTTCTGGCTCCGATTATGCTTATTGAAGTGCTAATAGCAATACTTGTGCCTTCATTTTTTTTCAATCTATTTCGACAATTTTAAATAAAAATAGATACTCTCAATAAATGTTATTCATCATATTATGTGGTTGAAATAACAATTTAACTGATTGTTCTTTTCGTATGCAGGTTAAAAAACCATTTTATAATAAATTACAAATAAATAAATGGTGATATTGTCAATAAAATAAAATAAAAATAAATGAATGAATGATTAAAATATATTTATTGCATATTTAAATACATTTAAAGATAATATTTATTTATAGAAAAATATTAGAAATTGTAAGATAAAAAATTATTGAATACCTTTGAATTATCCAGGTGTTGAGAACCCTTAGTTCTCCTTTGAATACAACTTGCTTACTAAAAAAACCTTTAAATTATTGTTATTATTACCATTATTAACATTTCTTTTTAACATATATCAACACAATTAATTTAATTACTTATTTTTATGAGCATTTAATATATTTATGAAAATTTTGGCATAATTAAATTATTGTTGATGTAAAATTGATATTTTACTAATGGAAGTTTGAAGATATTTTTATAGTAACTCAATATAAAAATTTTATAGGATCAATAATATATAATTTAAAATATTTTTACTATTAACATATTACCATATTTTTAATATATAATTGAAAATATTTTTACTAACGTAGCTCATTTATGGAGTAGTTCATTTATAATTGTCCTCTTAATACTCTACACAAACATTTAAAATAAAGGAAATTAAAATAATGTGATATTTTGCATCCAATTTTGTTATTTAATTATAAATAATTTTGATAATTATAGTGAGTAAAAGATAATAAAAAAAATGAAAGATTTTATTTATATTATTTATTATTTATTACTTTTATACTACTCATGTTTAATAGATATTATATTACTTTTTCATAGTATGTTAAACTGTTAGTGTTGTTACATTGTATACTTACTATATCAACATCATTGTCTTGAATATAACAAACTTCTCTGACCTAGAAAATTCAGAACTATATCAATCTACTTTCAACCACTTAGGTCTAAAATTAAGAAAGTCTCTAAAATTAATGGGTAGGGGTAGGTGTTGTACAACACTCATGTAGCATGAAAAAAAGATTACATAAGATTTTCCAACCAAAACTTTTTTTTTTTAAAAATAAACGGTCTTTAAAAAAAATTAATTATAAATTATTTTAACGTGTCAATGAATAGAAATTTGGATAATTAGAATAGAAGCTATAATAATATTAATTGTTTTTATACAAAAATAATTTATGAATAAAATATTTTTATTAATAATTTTGATTTATATATGATTTATATATGATCTCAAGAAACAACAATACAGAGGTATTCTCTTTGGCTTATGATCTCATAAATTTTATGAGTTTTTTCTTCTTCTTTTGTTTTCATGGATTTGACAATTGATTACTAACTAAATGCAGATCCAGATTGATTCAATAATTCATTTTCAAGATCACAACTTTTTTTTTTAAAATACATTCTGATTTTTAAGATTACTACATTTGCAATTTCAGCACATGTTCTTCTTCTACTCCTATCAATACTCATTTATAACTTTATATTCTTTTTCTTCTCTTATTCAAATTTTTTAAGTAAACATTTGAAAATTTTGGTATGTATTTAATTTGAATGGTGTGAATTTGATATGCATATAAGGAGAATATCTTAAAGTGTAAAAGAATTACTATTTTTTAAAATCATAACTATTTGTGTTTTTTTAAGGACAAAATATATTTGATGAATTTTTTATTTTTTTTTCAATTTATTTTTTTCTGATTATATTTTTGTTGAATTTGTTTTTATATGAAATGTCTATCTATTTTTAGAGATAGTTTTAATTATTTCAAGTAAGTATATAATTAGATGAAAAAAGTATGTATCAAATGAAATTTTCTTGCTATTTTTTTGAATTTTTTACTATACAATATAATTTTCTCTTCTTTCTATGGTGTGTAGTGCTTATTGATGATGGAAGTGTTAGGTGAAGAAATGAAATCAAATTTGACAATTCTCTGACAATAATTGTATTTCTCCCTTTCAATTTAATATTTAATTTCATGTGTAGTACTTTGAAAACTTTTCACACATATACTGCCAAACTACTCTGCTATAACTAAACTGTATCTACTACTGCACTACTTTTTTCCAGCTTTTCAAAAGGGATAATAAATATCTATTTACAATAATATCTAAGATAAACTATATTATTGTATGACTAAGAAAAATGGCAGCTATATTATTGTATGACTAAGAAAAATGGCAGAATTGTAGGCAGAAGTAGTCATAGACTCATAGATACAGAAGTAACTAAAGTAGCATTTTTTTCCCACTCCATATATTGTGCAAGGATATGAACCACATTCTACCAATGGAGCATGCAAAGATATTACACTTTTCATTTACCTTTTAAGTACAACTTTCTCTAACCTCATACTCAACCTTTCCAATCAAAATATTTTAATTAATTAAATTTAAATATTTCTATTACTTTACCTTCTACCATTTATGAGGGGAATAATTAAAAGATTTGTTTTAATACTTAAAACAATTTACTTGACCTTTTACAATTAATTATTGTTTTTAAATTTTTTTAATATTCACTATCATAATAGTTATTTAATGAGTTTGGTAGTAAGTGATTATAAGGCCGATAATTTTTGTGACAGGATAAACTTAGCCTACATTCTCATTTAAGTAAATAATTTTATAACAGATCATTTTTAATAAATATTTTTTACAATTTTGGATTTTAAAAAGAAAATAATATATAAGAAAATTTATGCTTCTAAAATGAAATTAACAATATTTTGTAAGTTAGTTTTAGTGTATAAAATGTGATACAAAAATAAGATTATGTTTTACTAAACCTTTTGTATACGGGAATATGAAATTATTGATCAAAATATTGATTATTAACGGGACATGAAGTTACTGATCAAAATATTAATTATTAACGGGACATGAAGTTATTGATCAAAATATTTTTTTAGGTACATAGAGACATGAAGTTATTGATCAAACTAATATTTGTACACGAGAACATGAAGTTATTGATCAAAATATTGATTATTAACGGGACATGAAGTTACTGATCAAAATATTTTTTTTACAAATTATACATTCAATTATTATTTTTTCACGGGTAACCAAATATTTTTCTATTAAAAAATATACATCTAAAACAAATGCGCGTCCCGTACCAGAACCCGTGCGAACGCACGAGTTTGTTACTAGTTAGTAATTATATTATTTGGTGTTTTTTAATAATTATTTATTTAGTTAATATGTGAAATAATAATTATTTAAGTATTTAATTATGTGTGTGTTTGTGTTGTTTGACTTAATTGAGTTATTAGAGAGATATAACTAAATGGGCCTAAGTGATAGAAACATAATGGATGGATTGGTGGGTTAAGCCCAATTAACATAAGTGAGATAGTAAGAGAAAGTTAGGTTTTTAGAGGTTACTATTTTTTCATTTGGGGGTTGTTTATACTGTTGTTTCTATGTTGTTAATGTTTTAGTTGTTGTTATTATAACCGTTGAATCCAAGTTGAATAATATGAAGTACTTGTTATACTTCCAAGTTGTTTGAGTTGAATAAAGCTGATAGTTGACTGTTATTCGAATGCTATGTATCATTGTTGAATGAAATACAATTTGAGGTTTTAAGTTGATATGTGATACTCCAATTTGTTGTTTGAAATTTTAAATACTCTGATATTTCTCGCATTATATTTACTGGTAGAACTGGGGTGTTACATAAGTGGTATCAGAGCAGGTCGGTCCGTCCGGCCAAGTTGTCGAGTCAGTTGAGTTGTGTGACAGTTGAATGATGTCAGTGTTTTACTCCTTAGTACGCGACATGTGTGTGAAACACTGTTGGTGCTTGTTTGTTTTGTTGCAGAGTTTAGTTTGAGCGAAGTGGGAGAGAATCTGTGCTTCTCGGATATGTTTCAGTTGTAAGTTGTTGGTGCAATATATTGCTTAAGGAGATAGAGCAAGCAATGTAGAAGTTTGTTGGTTTCCGAATTCGAAGGTAACATGGATTTAAGATTTTGGTTGTTTAACAAGTCGGAACGTCTTGGAATAAGGACAATTGTTATAAGATGGAATTTAGGAAGTTGCCATATTCATCATTATTGGTGGACTGTGAAGTTATCAGTTTAAGTAATCGTTGCGTAGGATGTTGACGTAAGAACAATGATTAAGCGACGGATTACGGTAGACCTTGTCAAGGGATTCTTGGCAAGAGATTGGAAAAGTTGTCGAAGGTGTGGAACGCTTCTGTGATGGTACGAAGCTAGAGAGAGTAGGTGTAGTTTTGGCGATGAGATGGTTGTGTCGATTGTATTTTCGATGACGAAAATATTCTAAGTGGGGGAGAGTTGTAACTTCCCGATTTTAATTAATATTTTTATTAATTATATTAGTAATTATATTATTTGGTGTTTTTTAATAATTATTTATTTATTTAGTTAATATGTGAAATAATAATTATTTAAGTATTTAATTATGTGTGTGTTTGTGTTGTTTGACTTAATTGAGTTATTGGAGAGATATAACTAAATGGACCTAAGTGATAGAAACATAATGGATGGATTGGTGGGTTAAGCCCAATTAACATAAGTGAGATGGTAAGAGAAAGTTAGGTTTTTAGAGGTTACTATTTTTTCATTTGGGGGTTGTTTATACTGTTGTTTCTATGTTGTTAATGTTTTAGTTGTTGTTATTATAACCGTTGAATCCAAGTTGAATAATATGAAGTACTTGTTATACTTCCAAGTTGTTTGAGTTGAATAAAGCTGATAGTTAACTGTTATTTGAATGTTCTGTATCATTGTTGAATGAAATACAATTTGAGGTTTTAAGTTGATATGTGATACTCCAATTTGTTAATTGAAATTTTAAATACTCTGATATTTCTCGCATTATATTTTCTGGTAGAATTGGGGTGTTATAGTGGATTATGCTAGGAAAGAAGGTATCTCTTGTCTTCTATTTAAAGTTGATTTTGAAAAGGCATATGATAAGGTCTCGTGGAATTTCTTGCGGTTTTTGTTGAATAAGATGGATTTTGGAGATAAATGGAGGAAATGGATGGAGCTATTGGTTTTTAAAAGTGATATGTCGGTGGTGGTCAATGGGAGTCCAACTAAGGAGTTTGTTGTGAAGAGAGGGTTAAGACAAGGGGATCCTTTATCGCCTTTTCTTTTTGTTATTGTCGCGGAGGCTCTTTCTAGGTTGGTTCGGAAATCGATTGAAATTGGTGAATATGAGAATTTGGTGATTAAACGGAGGTGTTGTGTAGATATTCTCCAATTTGCGGACGATACGTTAATATAGGTGAAGGTTCATGGAAGCACATGAAGGCTTTAAAAATTGTTTTGAGAGCTTTTGAGTTAGTTTCGGGGCTTGGCATTAATTTTTACAAAAGCAAATTGATCGGGATAAATACTTCTCAACATTTCTTGGAAGCCTTCTCTTTGTATCTCACTTGCAAGAGGGAAGCTAGCAATTTCGTGTTTCTAGGAATTCCGATTGGTCACAATCCAAGGAAGGAGGCAACTTGGCATCCGCTTTTGGAAAAGATGAGAAAGCGTTTGAATGGGTGGAAAAACCGGTTCCTTAATCTTGGAGGTAGAATTACACTTTTGAAGTCCATTTTGAGTTCTTTATCTATTCTCTTCATGTCTTTTTATAAGATGTCGGTCAAAGTGGTTAAGGAATTTATCAAGATTCAAAGTAATTTCTTATGAGGGGAGTGGTAGAGAAGAGGATCATTCATTGGGTTAGTTGGAAGGCGATGACGTTGCCTTATTTAAAAGGAGGTTTAGCCATTAAAGATATCAAAGATTTTAATTTCTCTCTTTTGAATAAGTGGAGATGGCGGATAGCTAACGGAGGGGGGTCGTTGTGGTGGGAGGTTTTGAAGGCCCGTTATGGTGATGTCAAAATGCAAGTTTTATGTGGCGGAGATCCCCAATTTCGTTCATCTTCATCTTTTTGGTGGCGGGACTTATTAAAATTTGGTGTTTTTTCTCCTTTTTTTAAGGACCCTTTAATCTCCAGTTGTTGCTTTAAAGTGGGTAATGGTTTTAACACTCCCTTTTGGGAAATTTGTTGGTTAAATAGTTCTAGTTTGTTGGAAGAGTTTCCGGAACTTTTTGCGTTTTCATCTTTGAAAAAAGTGTCCGTAGAGGCTATGGGAGGTTGGCGTGACGGGGTGTGGATATGAGGTGATTTAGGAATCTCGGAGGTTGAGGTTGCGGAGGCGGGTTTGTCACCAAGGCTAGCGGTTTTGAGGGGTCTTTTAGAGGATTTTGGAGGTTTGAAAGAAGACAATGACTCCGTGTGTTGGCTTCTTGATTCGGAAAAGTGTTATACGGTTTCTTCGTGTTATCATTGATACACTTTTTTGCGCACACCTTTTGGTCCCTTGAACAAGAATGAAGAGGCATTGGAATTGATTTGGAAGTTGGAGGTTCCTTTTAATATTAAAGCTTTTGCTTGGAGACTTTTTGTGAATAGGCTTCCCACTAAAGATCTTTTAGTGTATAGAGGTATTAACTTTTCTACTTCTAACTTAAATTGTGTTTTTTGCGACTTGCATTTGGAGGATATGGATCATATTTTCTTCAAATGTGATGTGGTTAAGGTTGTTTGGAAGGAAATTGGTGAGTGGGTGGATTACCCGAGATGGAAGGAGGATGAATGTATTCCTTTTTTTATGGAATGGTATTCCATGGGGCGGGTAAAAGGCATCAAAGTTGGCAAATTGAGGGTGTTTTGGTTAACCACTTGTTGGATTATTTGGTTGACAAGGAATGACTTTTGTTTTAGGAACGAAGTTTGGAATATCAAAATTTTGATATGAAGATGGTCTTTCTTGGGCGATATTGAATATCCCAATTGTAACTTTTACGATTTTAGCAAAGATCCTTTGTCTTTTATGTCGTAATTGTAATTGGTTTGTAATATCGTTTTTTTTTTCGTTGAACTTGTTCCGTTCTTGTGTATCAAGGTTGGAAAACCCTTAGTTCTCTCATATATCAAATTCTTGCTTACACAAAAAAAAAAAAAGAGTAGGATAATGCCCGGTTGTTGTTGTATATAGTGTTGCTCGTCTATGAGATATCATCAGCTATATGTTTTCTTCTTAACAAACTAAAAGAGTGAGTGAAAAACTAGTTCAGAAGGATTAACATAATGGTCATGTAAGGAATTTTTCAGATCTACTCATAAATTAGTTTACTTGAGAGAAAGATATAAATACGAAATTTCCCCCATCATTAAATCATACAAAAATTCAACATGAGAACGAATAGACACAATGTTACAGCCAAACAACGTTGATCTAGCATTTAGCAGAGTCTAATTCATACTAAATGAAACAAAGTGTAACAAAAATAATCTAAGAATAGTTTAACTCACTTCAAAACTAACAGAATCAGAACGATGCCATTGATCAAGGAAACAGATGCTTTACTTACATTCAGAATAAGGAGGGAGTAATAGAATTTAGAGACTAAATTGAGGGTTTATGCCCAAAAAACCTATCACAAATATGAATCTACTTTGTCAATACATCGGTGTCCCGGATAGTTTTCATGGAAGGAAGAACAACCGCGGCTACTGGTTTTTCGTGGAATCCACCACCTTCGTCAATTATCAACCTTAAGCCATCAATATGGAGTTTTGCGTGGTGACCACTAACAATGATAGTTGAACTTGCTCTTAGTTCCTATAAGAAAACAGCATTTTCATTATATTTGGAGAAGCTTTAAAAGCAACCAGAAAAGAAGATAAGCATGAAACTATTACCTCAGGAATATCCCATACATTCTTTCTACCACTTAGAGGCTGCACCTTAGGTATTCCAGTATCTCGAGCTTTCAAATATTTCAACTGCTCTTTCACATCTACACCTTTCTCCAAACCGGCATGAACAGCAATCAACTTGCAGCACTTAACCCCATCATCAGTGTTCATAAAGACTTCATCCTGGTAAAACAGTAAAACACGGTCGAAAGAGATTCTATAAGTTCATTAAATCAACATCGGTTTGCAAATAAAGGCAAACAAAGTAAGCACGACCTCTTCATGGACCCAAACCAAATCCGCGAGAAATTTCTTATGCTCATCAGGAACTGCCTTAACTAAATCTGCATGCAATGAATTTCTCCTTAAGTACAGAATTTAACAAGTTGCAGTACAAAATTTAGTCGTTTATTTGTAGCTGCGACAATCCCTATACATTGTGGTTGAGTGAAAGCTTAGTTCAGCACTTATATAAGCTGTTTCTATAATCAAAAGAAATAATATGGTTAAATTTTTTCCATACAACTTGTAGAGCAATCAAACTTTATGCCTCTCACTTTGAAAAGGTTAAATTCCGATACAGTATTAATTACTTACTTAAAATCAATTTAACATGAACAATTTAGAATTAATTTATACCCACATATTTTTTCAGAGATGTCGCTGTCTTACCTGGTGATCCGTGGGGAACACCATAAGAGTGAAAAGTGGGTCTAGCATCATTAATAGAACCCTGATACTCAATACCCTTAGCAACATTAAATTTAGCCTTTATATTCCCACTCCACCTTCTCCCTTGCACATGCATTTTCTCATACCCATCCCCCTTAAACCACCCTTCTCTCTCCTCACTATCCTCAAACTCCTTCCACCCTTCCGAAAACTCAGACCCATCAACCGGTTGCGGGAGGAGGTGGAGAAAAGCGGTGAAGGCGAAATCATGGTTCCCGGCGAGGAAGACGTGTTTCTGATTAGGGTAACGGGAAGGTAAGGAGATGAGAAAGTCAATTACTTGGCGAGTTTGAGGGCCTCTGTCGCAGTAATCGCCTAAGAAGATGATTGTGGCGGTTTTAAAGTGTGGTGGGTGGATGGTGTTTTCGAGATTTGACCAGAGGTTTTGGAGTTTGGTCATGTGGCCGTGGATGTCGCCGATGAGGCATATGGTTCTCGATTGCGGGGGTTCTGACATTGTTTTTGGGAACTTGTTAAGAATTTGTGTCGGCTGTTAGTTTCAGAAAGAAAAAAAATGAGTAGAAATCGAATCTGGGAATGATTCCATACGTGAGCTGCCTTTCTTTTTTAAAATACTAGTTCATTGACTTTTAAATCTTATAATCTTATAATAAAAGTTGTTAACTTACTCAACAATTTTGCCGCCAAAATTAACAATAGTATTGTCATTTATTATTATTATTTTATTGATATTTTATTTTTTTATCTTGGCTATTATAATAATTAATTAAATAAATTCAAAAAACTAAATCTTATAAAACTAAAAATTATTAGCACTACAAACTTAACAACCTCCATTTTTTAATTATTTAAGTGAAAACGAAATGTGAGTTGAATAAAAATTTATGTTAATTTAATTAGTACATATTTAGTAACCTTCAAATGATGATGCCTTAAAAAAATAGTACAAATTTATTAATAATTTTTGAAAAGGACACATTGAAAAATTTTATGACCAAGAAAATTATGAAATTTGTATAAATTTTTTTCTTTTATTAAAGAGGGAGATTCTTTAGACCCTGAAGGACCATAATCTGACCATTAGTTACCAAAAGATAAAATATCTCATCACAATTAGTTATATCAAATATATAAGTTTTGGTGATGGATGTGCCACCCTTCTCGGTTTCGAGACGGGATTTTTCCCATTCGATGGTTTTAACAGTTTACATTTATAAGGTGGCATCAGGTTGAAGCTCAACCACATTGACCTATATTTCTTCTCCTGACGCTTCGTCGTCAGAAGAACCTTTATCGACTGCTATGTAAGCAAGTTTTCCTTTTTTATAAAATTTATTCGATCCAGATTTCTCAACTTTCAGGTGTTCAATTTGTCGAACCCTGATGGCCAACTGAGCCATATCTTTCACAAACTGAGTATCCAGCAATTTCTTTCTAATAGAATACTCTAGCCCATTTGCAGCCATTTCGACTAATTCATGTTCAGGGACTTGCGTAAAGCATCTTGCTTTCAAAAGTCTAAACTTGTTAAGGTATTGGTCTATCGAATCAGTACCCTTTTGCTTGACATTAGACAATTTGGTCATGCTTATTTTAGACTGCCCCATGTAAAATTGCTCATGGAACAACTTTTATAACTGATTCCATGTTTGGAGTGAACTTGAAGGAAGCGTTGTGAACCAGGTAAACGCGTTCTTTGTTGGAGAATGAGGGAAATATTTCATCCTCAAATCCTTGTTCACTACTAAGTCACTTAACTCAGTATGGTATCTAGCAACATGTTCGATAGTAGACTCTTCGACGTCCCCTACGAACTTAGTGAATTTCGAGAGTTTCCAACCTCTTGGTAACTCTGTTTGTAACACTGTTGCACCCTAATTTTTGACCACTGAGATCCCACCATATTCCAAATAGTAGGATCATCATCATCATTATCATCATGCATAAATCATTTGCTAACCTAAAAATACCAAAAAAAAAATGTTGCTTCAAATTTCTCCTACACACTCAAAAATCTGCCAACATAAAAGTTGTAGATTTTAATCAAATAAACAACTTTGTCTCTGCTCATGGTTTCATCAAAAGTGATTATTTTGAGAGATATGGAATTATGAAGATTAGGTTCAAAAAACTTTGAAAATTTTTAAGTGTTTTCACTTGAATTTTCCTAACTTTGTGGCCATTTTTCTCCATGATCCCAAAAGAGTTTGAGAAAACTTTTAACAATTTAATTGAAGTATGTAGCAAGGGCTTTCCAAAGAAATCAATAGCATGTAATTCCATGGCTTGAGCTAAGAGATATGATTTTGTTAATATGGCTCCATGGCACTTGAAAATGAAAAAGAACATGAAGAACAAAGTTTGAATTTGTACAAAATCTGAAAGAATCTCCAAAGTACAAGCCCTTTAACTTGTTTAAGAGGCCATAATCAAAGATTTACACACTCTTTTGAACTATGACCCACATGCTTAAGCCATTACACAATGAATCATTCCATTTAAAGCATAAAAATCACACTTCCACTCTTGTAAAGAGGCTTTAATCCAGCCACTATTGCATTGAGCCTCTAAATATGTTTCTTCTGCAGCAAAAGCAAGTTAAACACCACAAGAAAATCTCTAAAGTTCAGAACAAAGTCACACAAGCATGCTTGAAGCCTTGTACCTTCCATTGAAACTATAACTTTCACATAACTTCATGGATAAGAAATGTGGTACAACTATCACATGGGAGCTCCAAATTCTGATACTTTTCCCTCCACAAACCCTAATCTTGGCCTATAAATAGAGGGTCTTGCTTCCATGATTAAACACACAAGAAATCCCAAAGTCACTCTTCATTCCAAAATCCATTTCTTGTGTCATTTGCATTTTCATAGCAAATTTTAGTTAGAGAAGTTCTGGGTGAGAACCAACCTTTCTAACAACTTCCATACATCATTTGGAAGTTTTTGATCACCTCATAACACTTCCCAAACACCCTATCCAAAAATCACTCTCATACCTCCATTAAAGCTTCATAAAGAGCATTATCACTCCAAACTTCATTCCTTAAGCACATTGCTCAAACAAACCATCCAAACACCTTCCATATATCATATAGAAGTTGTTCAGATCATCCATTCATCACTGTAACACTCATATTTCATTGTTGCTCTTTAAATTTTTCACTTTGTAGGTGCTATCGGGTTTGAAGTTGCAGAGTTGATCAAAGCATTCTAAGCATTCAAACACCATCCTTGGACATCACTGAAGCTTTCCAGATCATTACCACACTTCTGTAACAGGTCTAAGCAAGGTCACGACCTCCATTTTCAGAGGTCAAAGCTTGAACTTTGAACTCATAGGTAGAAGCATCATTTTAAACAAAAACTTGTTGCCATTCCATTCAAAATCATGTAGGGATGAATAGCCCTAAGGTTTTAGGGCTTAATTGTTTGCTTCAAGAATTTAATTTAAAAAATAATTTTTTAGGGTTCATCACTGATTTCCAGAAATTCACGTGTTTAAGGTTGAATCAATGTGTGTTAATTATATGTTTAAGTTTTGCCTGAATTGAACTGGGCTCACCTTGTTGTCATCTAGCGCGCGTTGGCCCAATGGTTTTAATTTTGAGTAGTGAGTCTAGGTGTGTGGGTTCAAACCTTGGTAGCCATAAAACCCTCTTTTTTACCACTAGTTCATTTTGATTTTTATATAACTTTGTAAATCATTTTAAAATAGTAAAATTAATCATTTTGGCTTGATTTGTTTTAAAGTTTTTATTTGACTTATATAGTTTCATGTTATGAATTAAAAATCCAAAAATATATTTTTACTTCATTTAAAAATTAAACTAAAAACATGTCTTTTATGTATTAAAAAAATCAATAAAAATCATTTCTTTTAAATATCTTCTTCATATTAATTTTGTGTATTTTTTGTGAACATATGTTTAGGGTTAGGATAATGTGTCTTTGACTTTTCCATGTACCTTTAGACTAATTCTCTTTTAGAATTTGGTATTTAAACATTAAAAATCAATTAGGTTTAGGTGTTAATTTCAAAACCCTAATTCCAAAAATAGTTTGATCTTTGTTTATTCATGTTAAAAGGGACTTGCTTACTTTGATCATTATCCTTTGTACTTGTACATATACTTGTTGATTTTCATCCTTGTGTTTTGTACTTATTATCCATTATATTGTCATTTGTATATACTTTGTTTATCTAACCCACATGCATGAGTTTCATATTCATCATCCATCATTCATATATGAATCTATCCAAAGGTACAAACATCCTTGCTCATTGTCATTGATGATTATCATACTTAATTTTTGTCTTTTGTGACACATGTTATCACACACGCACTTGAGGTATCCATTGCTTGATTGCTTAATTTGTTTGTTCAAAATCCAAAGGAATGGGAATGGTATTGACTAATATTGTCAAGATACTCAAACTCTTTTCCAAATCTCTTTTATTTTGTGTTAAAGTATTGTTAAAGCTTTTCACTTGTTAAAAATAGTTTTGTATTGTTAAGGCTCAACCTTTTTAAACACACCCTGAGTTTTGTACTGTTAAAGCTCAACCATCCTTTTGTTTTGAAACCTTGGCACTAAGAGGAGAATTATTCCCGGTGAAACTACTCTAGTCCATTGACCTTGTATTGTTAAAGCTTGGTCCTTTTTTATTGGTTTTGTATTGTTAAAGCTCAACCACCCCTTTGTTTTAAAACCTTGGTACTAAGAGAAGAAGTATTTCCGGTGAAACTACTCTTAGTCCATTGACCTTGTATTGTTAAAGCTTGGTCCCTTTTATTAAAAACTTGTTGAGTATTGTTAAAGCTTAACACCCAAAAAGATTTTGGTCACTTTGGCCCTTTTATTTTCCTTTTAAGGGGAACTACAAAAGCTCTAACTTCCCTTTTCTTAAAAAGGGTATGTAGGCCTAAGATGCGATGTCTTATCGAGCTCACTTTTAAAAACTTCTTTTACCATCCCCACACTCTTTTTAAACAAGTTCACATATACTTTTCAAATAGATGTACACAAAAACAATAACATTTTCAAAGAGGTTCCCATGGGATACCATGGATATAAGGGGTGCTTAAAACTTCCCCTTGTATAACAAACCCCCTTACCCAAATCTATGTTAAGTTTATTAGTTTTTATTTTTAAAACTTCCGTGGGTGTTATTTATAACACTCCTTTCTAACATCCCCTTCTAATTATTAAAAACACCAAATAATATAATTACTAATATAATTAATAAAAATATTAATAAAAACCAGGATGTTACGTTATTCACTCTTTCTCCCATTCCATTTGGAAACAATAAAGCGCGGTGGAGACTCTGTTTAAAATAAATGAGCTAAGTCTTTCCCATGACTTTAGTCTCACCAAATTTCACCGTTACAAACACAAAATTTTGAAATGGCGAGGCATAATTAGTCCTCAAGTAGCCAGTATTTATTCCACATGATATGTTCGACGATGGCTTCTAGGTTCTGTTCCCCAATTTCTGCTTCATGTCAAACCCTGCTGATTACTTGGTTCGTATTTTGGTTTCAGTTCGGTATTACTACTCAAAGTAGTTCAACAACTTCTGGTATCTGTTCAACAAACTAGGGAATTTCCTGTGTGTGGCCAATGTTCTCATCAACCACTTCTTCATATTGTTCTGGCACCTTTGGGGGTAGTGGCGGTGCCGCACGTCAAACTGGCACTCTAGGAGCGCCAAGGAAATCACCTATACGGGTCATCTGAGTTGCCAACGTTTGGTAACTCTGGCTCAAATTTTGTATCAGTGGTCGTAAGATGGTTCCCATTTGCTGCGTTAGCAAATGAACCATTTCATGATTACTTTCTTCCATATATTGTCTCATGACTGCGACCAAATTCGTGGTGAAAGTTGGGACTGACTGGGACAAAAACCCTAATCTAGTTTGTCGTCCAAATTGGTTTCCTAAGGTACTAGACATATGATAGGGTGAAATTTCTGACGCCAAATTTTTAGCAAATGTGGAATGACCACCGTGTAGTCCTGCCATCATTGTTGTTGGCATTACATATGGTCGTTCCCCACCGATTAAAGGCATAATAAAACTAGGCATATATGGACCTGTGGCGTCGGCTATAGTCGACCTTGGAGTCAACAGTTGACTCGTCGCTGCTGGTGTGCCATGGGCTGGCGATGATGCTGCCACTGAACACGAAACAACCTCTGATGCTTGAGAAGCATTGGTATTTCCTCCTGAGGGTTGTTCTCCATTTGGATTTGGATTCCTTTGATCACCCATTTTTCTCCCACTTCTTAATATCATGCACGAAGTGAAATGGATTCAACACAAATGTGTCCCACCAGGTGTGCCAATTTGTTCCTCCATGAAACAATCGCTAGCCTTTTATTAAAGTTTACTTGCAGGACCGGCTACAAAAATCCTAGACTTAGTGTTGAGTTCTCTAATGAATCAGTGATCGAGGGAATGTGTTGTATAAGAAGGCAAAGTAAAGAAGAAGTAAAATAAAATAAGACAAAAAACTTAAAAAGGAAATTTCTTTGAATTAAAATGTTGGAAGAAAACATACATTGAAGCTAGAAAACTGGTTTCTCTCTTAGATGCGGGTACTTTGAGTGTAGTGTTTCAATGCAACAAATTTGCGACCTCTAGACTGAATGCAGTAAATTGCTTAAATAGATAAAATACATATGCAACCAGGTGATTAAAAGTTTTCTTTAATGATTTTATATCTTAAAATCATTTTCAAGGTCGAGCCAGGTGATTAAGAAACTATCTACTCTCCTTTGAAAGGTTTTTTTGAACTACCCAATTGACTAGAAACTTAAGCTAATTGATTGGAAATATTTGTTCTGACCTAGCCAATCGATTGGAACATTAAGCCAATCGATTGGAGAAGACCTAAATGATTAACAAAATGATTAGGGCATCATCATAATGACTTGTAACGACTCTCTATCAAATCTTTCCATATTAAACAGAGGTAACTTATTAAATTTGGTCATCCAATCAATTGGGCCTTAAGTCAATCGATTGACTCTTTAATTTCGCCCATGGATTTTTTCCTTTTTAGGATTTTCCTCCTCCTGCATAAATGAGGGTCACCTCCTTTTCATCGCACAATATTTTCCTAAGCTTTACATTTTCTTTGAAATTTATCTCTCTATTTTCTCTCTCTCTCTCTCTAAAAATTATTTTTCTTTCATTTAAGTTACCCTAGTACTTTGAGTGAAACATTACTTGTGAAGAAGAAATTGTATGGTCATGTTGTAGTTTAATTCTCAAGAGTGGGAAACTTTTGGGAAATTGAATTTGGTTCGTGAGATAAACAAATCATAAAATCTCCGTCTTGGTTTCTAGAACTTTGCCAGAAAATTTTTTATTTTGGTTATTGAGATAAACTTGGAAAATCTCTAAACATTTTGTTAGATTATCCTGGGGAAAAACTATTTTTGGTTGGGTATAAGCTTATAAAATCTCAAGATTATATTGTATTAAGTTTCGTGGGCATAACTTATAAAAGCTCAAAATTTTATAGTCAACATTTCAAGAAGATCTTTTAGGGACAGGATTAAGCCAATGTTCGATAAAACTTGGATAAATGTCTAGTGTAATCTCTATAACCCTTGTCCTTTTTAATTCTGCTATTTACTTATTGTCTTTATTTCTGCTGCTATTTGCTATATCCTTAAGAAACTACTAATACTATTTTAAGTATATTTGAGAAAACCATTAAAGAAATTGTGAATTTTAAATACCACAATTCACCCACCTCTTCTACTTGAAGTCACTTGTCCAAGATAACTCACTCTGATAAGAAAACCAGGTACACTTATCTCCAATAGCCGTGACAACCGTCACAATGAACGAAAGAAGACAATTTTTTAGGAACCGTCGCAAATCATGTGTTGTAAATCTTTTTTTCCTTGTATTGACAAGAAATATTTTGTAAGTAACTTGACATTGAAAATTGATATCAAGAAAATATTTGATAACATTGATTGACATTGCAAATTTGGTTTTAACTTTTTTTTTGCAATTGAATTCTCACAATCCTTAAATAAGCAAAACTCTTATCCTTGTCAAAGACAAAAATGTAAGTTTTATTTAATTATTCTAGAAGTTTGAAATAGAGATACCCTACATCTTCCCATCTCTTTTGCATTGCATAAAAAGATCTCATTAGAAAAATATCTAAATTGGTAAAGTAAGGAAGAATTAAATGCATAACTTCAGGTAATACTATCATTTCTAGCCATACTTTTTTGTTGTCGATCTCATACTATTTCGTAAGGCCGTTAGGAGGAATGCAACAAGCATCTGTAATCATCTACAAGAGTATGGACAAAACTGAAACAGTAATAAAATGTGAAGATAAAGAGGAAATATATATTGATTGAAGGATGATAAACTCAGCAAGCTGATACAGAGTTGAGAGGGAGAGAATAGCAGAAAATCTCACAAATCACACATAACCCTACACTACCCCTCTCACAAGCCTTATAATCTCACGCTGTCACATAGTCCTTCAACGTCACGTTTTCAGTGCGTGCTCTCCCACTTCTGCGTAATCCCGTATCTTGCGGTTGGTTAGTAACGAAATTATTCCCTCCACTCACTTCGTGTGGGCCCTCTTGCACAATTGATGACTCATTCCTTTCTAGAAGCTGAGCCTCATTTGTTTTCATTACAATACCCTCCCCTTTAAAATCAACCTTGTCCTCAAGGTTGAAAAGAGGAAACTTCTGTCGTAAGCTAGCTATGTCCTCCCACGTAGCTTCCGATCTAGGCTGCTGATCCCATTGAACCAGAACTTGTTGAACTCTTTGTGACCCTTTAGTGATCGTCCTAACTTGCAAAATCTCTACCGGCCAAATGACTGGGCCTGTATCTGTCATAGTAAGAGGCAGTGGCATGTATTGATCTTGAAGAACACCCTTAAAAGGCTTCAATTGAGATACGTGGAAAACTGGATGAATTTTAGCATGGTCCGGCAATTTCAGCTTATAAGCAACTTCTCCTACCTTGTCCAAGACTTCAAAAGGCCCAAAATATCTCATTCCCAGCTTATTATTCTTTCTCAATGCTACAGATTGCTGTCTGTAAGGCTGCAATTTCACTAAGACCAAGTCTCCTACCTGTAGATGGGCATCTCTTCTATGTCTGTCTGCCTGCTTTTTCATATACTGCTGAGCTTTCTCCAAATTATCTTTCAGTTGTTGTAGGATTCTATCCCTCTCCATCAACTCCTCTTGAAGTGCTGAAGGATCCGAAGCCCGAGACACATATCTTGTCAATGTAGGAGGGTCTCTTCCATATAAAGCTTTGAAAGGAGTCATGCCGATACTCGTTTGCAAAGCCGTATTGTACCAGTACTCTGCCCATGTTAACGCCTTAAACCACGATTTTGGATTGTTGAATGTAAAGCATCTCAAAAACAATTCCAAGCCTTTGTTGAGTACCTCCGTCTGGCCGTCCGATTGAGGGTGGTAGGCACTGCTCATGGCTAGTGTTGTGCCTTGTAATTTGAAGAGGTGTTGCCAAAAAGCACTAGTGAAAACCTTGTCTCTATCTGACACAATAGACTTAGGCATACCGTGTAGTTTGACGATGTTGTGCATAAAAGCTTCTGCTACTGACTTACTAGTGTAATCAGATTTCATAGCCATAAAATGAGCATATTTTGTCAAACGATCTACCACTACCATAATAGTAGTATAGCCATGTGAAGGAGGCAGTCCTGTAATAAAGTCCATGGCTATATCCTCCCACACTTGTGAGGGTATCGGAAGAGGTTGGAGTAACCCCGCAGGCAATGTGTTAGCCACCTTAGCTTGTTGACATACTGAGCAAGTCTGAACAAATTCTTTAATATCTTTCTGCAGTGTTGGCCAATAAAATTGGGCTTTAATTCTAGCAGTTGTTCGGGTGATGCCCGCATGACCACCTATTGGTGAATTGTGATATTCATGCAGTAATTTTCGAACCAAGTCAGATGGAGTGGGAACTACAATCTTATTCTTCCGAAATAACAAGCCTTCCCTGACTGTGTACTGCTGTTGCAATTGATTGTCAGTGCTGCATTTGTTCATAATATCCAATAAAATTGGATTTGTTTGTAATTCTACTTTGATCTCTTGAATTATTGTTGCGCGAGGTTCAGACCAAGTTAATGTCATTATTCTGGACAAGGCATCAGCAGCTAAATTCTCCCTCCCTGGCTTATATTCGATAGTGAAGTCATAGCCAAGAAACTTATGTAGCCACTGCTGTTGATCTGGTGTTTGCAAAGTCTGATCCATCAAGTTCCTCAAGCATTTCTGATCAGTGCGAATTATAAATTTATGACCCAGTAAATAGTGTCTAAATTTAGCAATGGCTTCCGAGATAGCTAGCATTTCTCTAAAGTAAGCAGACTTTTTCTGATTTCGAGGCACTAACTTCTTTGAAAAGTAAGCCACCGGATGTCCATCTTGATGGAGTACAGCGCCTATTCCAATACCTGATGCATCAGTCTCCAATACAAAAGGCTTTTGAAAGTTTGGTAAGGCCAACACAGGGGCAGAAGTGATTGCTAACTTTAATTGTTGAAAAGCCTTTTCAGCTTGTGGGTTCCATTCATAACTATCTTTCTTCAGCAATTCCGTTAAGGGACCAGCTAAGTTAGCATAGGACTTGATGAATCTTCGATAATACCCTGTCAAGCCTAGAAATCCTCGCAATTGTTTTATATTATTAGGAGTTGGCCATTCCAAGACAGCTCGAACCTTGTCTTTATCCATGTGCACACCATCTCCATTCACCACGTGTCCCAAGTAATCAATTTCTCTGACTCCAAAAGCACATTTAGACAACTTGACAAACAACGTCTGCTCTTGTAATACTTTGAGGACTGCCTCTAAATGCTTTAAGTGTTCTGTCCAATTGGTACTATAGACCAATATATCGTCAAAAAACACTAAAACATATTTTCTTAAAGCATGCTGAAATATGTGGTTCATTAGACTTTGAAATGTTGCAGGAGCATTTGTTAGACCAAACGGCATCACCAACCACTCGTAATGGCCATGATGTGTTCTGAAAGCTGTCTTGTATCTGTCATCCGGATGTACCAATATCTGATGGTAGCCTGATCTTAAGTCCAACTTAGAAAAAAATTTAGCTCCAAACAACTCATCTAACAATTCATCCACTGTCGGAATAGGGAAACTATCTTTAATGGTTAAAGCATTAAGAGCTCGATAATCGGTGCAGAATCTCCATGTTCCATCCTTCTTTTTCACCAGAATAATCGGTGATGAAAATGGACTAGTACTGGGTTGAATGATTCCTTGTTGCAACATTTCTTGAACCATGTTCTCAATCTGGTTTTTCTGACTATGCGGATACCTGTAAGGTTTGACCTTAACAGGGTTTGAACCTTCTAACAATGGTATAGTGTGATTATGTGCTCTGGCCGGCGGTAGAAATGACGGGGCTTGAAAAATCTCTCTGTATGTGTGTAACAAGACAGCTATTTCTGGCTCAGTGTCAATAGGTAGCTCATTGAAAATATCTTCCAACTCGTGAGATTTCAGCCATTGAATGGTAAAACATTCTGCAATTGCATCAGTAGTTTGCAGTCTCTTAAAGTGATGGAGTTGAGCTGAAGTAGGTGCAGTAGTATTAGTTTCTCCTGTCAAGGTTACAAATTTTCCATTTAGAAAAAATTTGAGAGTCAATGCTGCATAATCAGCAACATGTGGGCCTAATGTTGCTAACCAAGATGCACCCAATATGACATCAGCTCCAGCCACAGGCAGTAAGAACACTGGCACTTCTAGTTTGTGTCCTTGTACTACGACTGGCAATTTTTGTATCACACCCTCAGCAGTCATGATCTCACCATTACCTACTAATACTTTAAAAACTGGTGCTGGTTCCACTGGTAACTTAAGAAACTTGGCTATTCTTGGTTGGACAAAGTTATCCGAGCTACCTCCGTCGATGAGAATTTGCACCTGAATATGATCGATAAAGCCGGAGAATCTTAACACACCCATTTTACTAGTCCCTTTCATGGCATTAAAGGATAGGTGATGTTCAGTTTGGTTGGTTATAAGGTTATTTGAGGTTATATCTGGTGGTTCAGCCATTTTGTCGAGCACCTGGTCTGCATCATTTTCATCATATTGTAGTAACATCAATTGTCGATTAGGACACTTATGGGTGAAAGAGAATTTGTCATCACACCAATAACAAAGTCCTTTGTCTCTTCTCACTTGCATTTCTGCTGGTGACATTCTCTTAATATTAGGATTTTTTTGGTATTGACTCATTGGTCTGGTTGGGGGTGTATTGAGGATGGGGGCCATATTTTTGTGGTTATTTTCTGGTTTGTTGGTGAATGGTTTGTTGGGGACGTAATTGGTTGTGTTTGGTTTTTGTGGCTTGGAAACGGAGGTATACTTCTCCTCATAAACTTTCGCTAGAGATACTGCCTTAACAATGGAGGTGGGTGTGTGAATCAATACATCACGACGGATATCAACATTCAATCCGCTAATGAAACAATCGATTAGGGCATCATTACTCAGGCCATAAACCCTGTTAGCTAATGAAGTAAACTGCATATAATATTCAGCCACAGTACCAGATTGGGTGAGCTTAAACAGGGTAGCACGTGGACATTCATAAATGGACGGACCAAAATCCAACTCTAACGCACGCGTAAACTCTAGCCAAGAATGAAATGGGTTTGAACGTTGTACCATTTGAAACCAAGGCACCACATCTTTATCAAGATGCACCGATGAGATGGTTAATCTATCATGATCAGGAGTATCATAATACCCAAAAAACTGCTCAGCACGAAAGATCCATTCATGGACGTTAGTGCCATCAAAACGAGGGAACTCTAGTTTGATGTTTCTCACCTGAAATGGAGGTCTGTTATTGAGTTCGGAACCATGGCGTTGCTTCGACGGTGTTTGTTGGATGAGTATATCGAGTGCTGTGTGAATCTCCTCAAACTTTGACGCGTTACCAACTTCCAGTCGTTCCATACGCTCAAGGATTTCCGTTTGAAACAACTTCATCTCCTCGGTATTGCGTCTGAGATCTTCCTGCATCTCTTTGTATTGTGGAGTGGCCATGGCTGATGAAAGCACCAATGAAACAGTAATAAAATGTGAAGATAAAGAGGAAATATATATTGATTGAAGGATGATAAACTCAGCAAGCTGATACAGAGTTGAGAGGGAGAGAATAGCAGAAAATCTCACAAATCACACATAACCCTACACTACCCCTCTCACAAGCCTTATAATCTCACGCTGTCACATAGTCCTTCAACGTCACGTTTTCAGTGCGTGCTCTCCCACTTCTGCGTAATCCCGTATCTTGCGGTTGGTTAGTAACGAAATTATTCCCTCCACTCACTTCGTGTGGGCCCTCTTGCACAATTGATGACTCATTCCTTTCTAGAAGCTGAGCCTCATCTGTAATCATCTACAAGAGTATGGACAAAACTCAAGACAACATATCGACCTATCTCAAATGCAAGACAATAAGAGGTGGAATTAATCATGCAAGGCTGAACAACTTAGCTATACTACTTGGCTTTACCATTGGCCATACCATTTTTTACTATCTTGGAATACTTGTTTTAAAGGCAAACCTAGAGTTATAAATCTTCCAGCTATCTCAAACAAGATAATAGTTAAACAGTCTACTTAAAAAAGGCATCTTCTTTGCATGATAGGTTGTTTTTAATTGGTTAGATCTATCATCCATAGAATGCTAATTTATAACCTCAAAATGTATGAATGACCAATAACTCATACAAATAGATTATATAAATGCAAACAATAAAGGGTCATATATGTTTAAAGTCCCTTTAAACTTAAACATTTTCTTTTTTTGTCCCTCTAAAAAATTTTGTTAAGGAATTATCCCTCTAAAGTAAGTAATTTTAACTTTTTGTCTCTCCTGCTAAAATCGTTTTTAATTCTGTTACTAAGTAGTAAACCGTCACTAAAAATTATCGTTAATTCAATCGCTAAGTTGTAATAATCGTCGCTAACTTGCAGGAGGGATAAAAATTAAAGTTCCTAACTTTAGAATGACGATTTTTTTAACAAATTTTTTTAAAAGAACGGAAAATAAAAATAAAGAGATTTTACATGTGACTCTCTCCTAAAGAAAGCCTTCACTCCTATCTCTATCATTAGACTTGGTCTAATGAAAATCAAAGGCATTATCAAAACAAAATTAAGAGCATTAACAAAGCAAGAAGTCTTGCTCTAGGATGTAACATTTCATGCATAACCAACACAACAAACATATCAATTAAATAATCAATTAAGCTCATATTTCAAAGTCAATGACTATTTTTAAAAAGAAATGCAAGGTCGTGTAGGGAGGAAATCATTCCCAAATTCTACTATTACTACTCTCTTCACAAGTTCCCAAAAACCCAATAACCAAATTCTTCAAAAACAATTCCCGGAAACCAAAAACAATGTCAGAACCCCCGCAATCGAGAACCATATGCCTCATCGGCGATATCCACGGCCACATAACCAAACTCCAAAACCTCTGGTCCAATCTGGAAAACACAATCGACCCATTACACTTCAAAACCGCCACAATCATCTTCTTAGGCGATTACTGCGACAGAGGCCCTCAAACTCGCCAAGTAATCGACTATCTCATCTCCTTGCCATCCCGTTACCCTAGTCAAAAACACGTGTTCCTCGCCGGGAACCATGATTTCGCCTTCACCGCTTTCCTCCGCCTCCTCCCGCCCCCGCTTGACGGGTCTGAGTTTTCTGAAGGGTGGAAGGAGTTTGAGGATAATGAAGAGAGAGAAGGATGGTTTAATGGAGATGGGTATGAGAAGATGCATTTGCAAGGTAGAAGGTGGAGTGGGACTATAAAAACTCAATTTGATACTTCTAAGGGTATTAAATATCATGGTTCTATTTATGATGCTGCACCCACTTTTCACTCTTATGGTGTTCCTCACGGTTCAGCAGGTAAGGAAGCTCTTACTTATAAATTATAATTAATTCTTATAAATCTAGTATTTAAGGAGAAATTCATTGCATGCAGATTTGGTTAAGGCAGTTCCTGATGAGCATAAGAAATTTCTTGCGGATTTAGTTTGGGTCCATGAAGAGGTCTTGCTTACTTTCTTTATACTGTCAAAAATCAATCCATGTTTTATTTGCAAACCGATGTTGATTTAATAAACTTATAAAAGCTTGTTGGATCATGTATTACGGTTTTACCAGGATGAAGTTTTTATGAACACTGATGATGGAGTTAAGTGCTGCAAGTTGATTGCTGTTCATGCTGGTTTGGAGAAAGGGGTAGATGTGAAAGAGCAGTTGAAATATTTGAAAGCTCGAGATACTGGAATACCTAAGGTGCAGCCTCTAAGTGGTAGAAAGAATGTATGGGATATTCCTGAGGTAATAGTTTCATGCTTTTTTAATTTCAGTTTCTTTTAAAGCTTCTTCAAATATAATGAAATTTCTGTTTTGTTATAGGAACTAAGTGCAAGTTCAACCATCATTGTTAGTGGTCACCATGGAAAACTCCATATTGAAGGCTTAAGGTTGATAATTGATGAAGGTGGTGGACTCCACGATAAACCAGTAGCTGCAGTTGTTCTTCCTTTCATGAAGATTATTCGTGATACTGATGTATTGACAAAGTAGATTCATATTTGTGATAATTTTTTTAGGTGTAACATTGTGTCTATTTCTTCTCATGTTAAATATTTTGTATGTTTTATTAATGGGGAAATTCTGTATTTATATCATTATTAATGACTTTAACGGAGTGGAGTGGAGGATTATTGTAATTTGTAAATTCTTTGAAGAAAAAAATAAGATATTGATTTGCAACGAATGCTACTATTTTTTCGATCCTTGACTCATGCGTGTGAAAATAACTTAGTCGTGGGGTGAACTCTCTTGTGTCTAATAAGTTTTCTGAGAGGGATTAGTCACGGGTGAAACATTTCAAGTAGGTTTTCAAAGTTTCATCTGATTTTCAATTCTTGGATGTGTTGCTCAGTATTTGAGTGAGGTTTCTTGGACTTAGAAGAGTTCCTTCCAAAAGGCACTGAGGAAGAGAGGATCCCCGACAAGCACGAAGGATTTTGGGATGATGTGGAGAAGACCAATCTCCACTAAAAGATGCTCTGCCAGAATTGAAGCTTTGAAATTCGAGGAGAAAGCCAAAGAAATGTACGAATTTTGTAAGCTATTAATAACAGATGACAGAATGTGACCATCAGAGTTTAAGATGTGAGTTATACTTCTACTTCTCTTATTTTGGCCTTGATTCGGTTCTTGATTACTTTCCTCTAGATTCATCTTTTCCAAGATACGTGCACAATCTATTACTTCTATTTCTAATGGTTTAGGGCTAAATTCATCAAAGGTAATATGAACTGATTTTTCTGTTTTCTTATTTCTTTTGTTAAATACTCTAAAAACTTTGTTAGAAGTGAAATATCTTTCTAATATGCCTTCATTAGCTTTTGCGTCAAATACGAGGTTATTCTTCTCGTTATTAAGGATAAAGCATTTACATCCAATTGGTCTTTGAATTTTTTTCCTTATATGGTTCATAGGGAGTCGACCTCAGAATTGGTCTTATCGAGACAGGATTCATAACATAACAAGCAGTGCTCACTATATCAGTCTAGAAATATTTAGGAAGATTAGTTTCATTAAGTATCATACTTGCAAGCTCTGTTAGAGATCTATTATTCCTCTTTACCACTCCATTGTGTTGGGGAGTTCGTGGAGTGGAAAAGATGTGTCGAATACCATTCTCATTACACAATTTTTGGATTCCTCATTTTGGAATTCTCCCCCATGGTCACTTCTAAGTAGATTATGCTTAAGCCCTTTAACAAAAATTTCCCCAATTGTTGGACCGGGGGACTTACCAACCATTTCAAACCCTAGAATTTTCCCTTATTATTATCTCCATAAGAGACGAATCCTCCTTCTTTAGGAAAGTGGAGAATAGGGTTTTCTCGCCTGTCATGTGCTTTGAACAACCATTATCAAAATACCATTTGGTGTTTAGAACTGTAAATCATTCATGTAAAGAAAATGTTTGGTATTAACTTAAGATACACATATCATCTTGGATATTTTGTTCTTAGTTTCATAAACTTTTTAATTTGTCTTAGAGATATAGACATTTATAGGGACGAATGAAATTTTTGCTTTATGTTCACAATGTTATTTTGTAAAAATATGAAGAAGGGTGTCCTTCTTTTCTCTCGTGATTATTCTTAATGAAACATAACATGACAATTTGTCATTCTTTATTATAGTAGTTTCATTTTAAGGTTTTACAATAAGAAATGATTTTGGTGTTATCAATGTCGTCAAAATTTTTACTATTATTATTGGTTCATAGCCAAGGTCAACTCTGTTGTTAGAGGTTCTTTGATTTCCTAACAAAAGATTCAAGTTATCTCTTCGTTTTGTGAACTTATCAAGTGTTTGTTGAAGATCACAAATTTCTTTTTTTTTTAAGTTATCACATTCATTTCACTTGTCAGATTCATCATCCTCGTTTGAAGTGGAAGGATATTGAGCTTGATCATTTTGTATCTCTCTAAGGATTTCTATTTTGCTTTCAAAGTTTTTATTTTAAATTTCCAAAGATGAGATAATATCCTTAGATGTGGAGACAATTTATTCTAGTTTACTTGTTTCTTTTGTTAGTTTCTTACAAATTTGAAAAAGATCATGATAGGAGAAGTAAGAGATTACCTCATTATCTTTATGATTTGCCATAAGACAGATGCTTTTCTTTGTCGTCTGAGGCTTCCATATCGTTCTCTTTTCATGCCACATAATCTTTCATCCCTTTTTTATGAGGTTTCTTAAACTTTTATTTGCTTTCTTAATTAGGGGACAATATGGCCTGATGTGTCCTTTCTTTCCATAGTTGTAGCATGTTCGAATGAATGGTGTTTTTTATTCCTTTTTTTCTTGATCATCTTTTTGCTTCTTCTCTTTTTTTATCAAAACTTGGTTAATCTCTAAACAATCACCAAACCTATAAACCCATTTTTTACCATGAATCTTGAAAGAACCTAGTTTGTGCTCTTCATTCACTAACACCTAATTCCCTGTTGATACCTTAACCTCCTAGAATGTGGATCTTAAGAGTTTTAGTTGTGTATGTGTGTATGTGATTATTCAAATACTATTCATCATCTTCAACCTTTGCCAAGAACCATTATTATGGACCTTCAACTTTAAAGATTAATTATGAGAGGTAGACCAAAGGTACATTAGGGAATCTAATGTTTTTCTTTGAAGTTGAATTTTTGTGTATTAGGTGAAAAAATCCTTTCGTGGATATGGATTTTGGTTCTGTGTTGTTCAAAAAGAGAGAAGAGTGTTACTATACTCCATTGAAGACTTTGATAAAACTATATGAAGGTTGTCGCAGAACAAATTTGGAAATCATTCAATCATTCGAAGCTAATGGCAATCATTCGGACAAGCCTTCATCATATTCGAAGAAAGAATGTTGCAGAAAGGAAACTTGGAGAAGGTTATTGTGGATAGCAATATTATTGGATCAAGATGATTGAGGATCTTGTGTGTAGCAGTGAGTATCAGCATTAACACAAAAAATTGTCATTGGATTCATGTGTATACTAATGCAGTGTGACTACTAGCGTTTGGATTAATGATAGTTCCTTGTATCAAATACTTGTATATTAACTCTTGAAAATAGTATAAGACTTGATTATTTTTCCAATGGTTTCAAATCATTGAAGAATGGAGTAGGCATGGCGAGAACGGTTGTCGGACCATAATATATCTCTGTGCACTCTCTTGCTTCCCTATCTCTCTTTAATTTTTGTCATTCATCATGTAGAAGTTATTCATAGCATATTTTATATCTCATATAAGTTAGATCATGCTTGTAGTGATTTATTAAATAAGCATAATTTTGTGTTGCATCAAATATATTTAATCGTGCTTAATTTTATTATGATAAAAAACATTTTTATGTTGAGATATTAAATTGTTTGGATTAAGTAACTTAATTATCCTAATTGACTTAAATCCTTGTTTGATCATACTCTTAGTGATGACATTGAAATACATTGGTTAAATTCATATTTATGAGATTCTATGCTTCCATCCTTTGTTATTTTTACTTCCGTCCATCAAACTTTGATTTTGTGATTTAAAGTTTTTTAAAGTGGGGCTCGGTCTATTCAAACCCCCCACCCCCCCCCCCCCCCCCCCCCCCCCCCCCTTCTAGACCGTTTTCACACTTATATTTTAGCACAACCAAAATTGATGTCTATTAGAGCTTACTCCAACATAATATACTTTGTCAAATCAAGGCTCAGCATCTGCTATTATGTACAACAACTCAACCAACGCATGAGTTCTCCAAAAAATTTACATCTTCAAGATCATATATACATGTCCTCAACTACCTTAAATCTACACCATAACATGGCTTATTCATGTTTGTCGGCTCCATAGTACATCTGAAGGCATTATGCAACTTTGATTAGGCATCTTGTCCCAATTATAGTCGTTCAATCAGTGGATTTTATATTTTTCTAAGAGACTCTTTAATCTCATGAAAATCCAAAAAAACATGTCAACCTCTCCAAGAGTTCTTCGAAGGCTAAATATTGTGATATAGACACCAATGTGTGCAAAATACAGTGGCTATGTTACCTCCTCCATGACTTTCAGCTCAAAAAATCACCCATAACAATGTATTACTATGTTAGTCAATCAGCCCAACATATTGTTGTAAATTCTTCATTTCACAAACGAACGAAATACGTAGACTTCGACTTCCATCTTGTTTGTGAGAAACTACACCAAAATTTAGTACACTTGTTAATTTTTTATACATAACAGTTAACTGATATATGCAGTAATCCACTTGACTCAGGCCATTTTCATAACTTTGTAAACGAACTTGGCATGACATTCATATGTCCTCCACCTTAAGGGGGATATTAGAGAATATGTAAACTATATTATTAGTTACGTTATACTCATATCTGCTTAGTTGGTTCTAATACTTTGCTAGTATTCTCTCATTGAACTAATTGTATTATACAATGTTATGTATACTCACTAAATCTTTAATCTCTCGATTATGAGAGTAATATAGTTTGATTATTTTTTAAAATAGATTTTATTAGACTTTGTTGGATTTTTTTGGTAAAGTTTATACAAATTTTATATGGTAACATGTATTTTCCTACTGCTTGAGATTTATATATTTTTAATTCTTATTTTAAATATGGAAGAATTATGCAAGACTACAAACTAGAAAAATTATAAGGAAAAAAAAATCTTAAAATTTGATCACTATTATAAACAAAGCAATTATTTTTAACTTGTGAAAAAAAGCTAACATGTGCTACAAGGAACAAGTTAATAAACAATTTATAGAAATATTTTATTGAAAACATACATTCAATGTATTGAAATTTTAAATATAATTTTATAACATTTAATTTTATTTAACTTTTTTAATTATAATATCCTTAATATATGTCCTTAAGCACATGTTACATGACCCATGCCTTATTTAAAGCTATTATTTCTACTTCGCCTTTCACTTATTTAAAGCTGAAAAAAAAAACAAGTTGTATTAGTGATCCGAGAAAATATTAATGTGACATTGATTGTAACCCCATGAATAAACCTTTGAATCGTTTATGAATTAATTTGCCATTGCTCGTGCTGACTAAATTTGATTATGTTACGACTTAATAAATAAATTATTAGACGTCAAAATCTTTCTTTTATAAAAAATGAGTTTGAAACCTTTTTCACAAAAATCTATTTTTAAAATAAATAAAAAATCACTTTTAAAATTCTTAAATTATTAAATAAACTCTTTTGGAATTATTGTTTCTTTTCAAAGTTGAAAAAAATCTTAATTTATATCAGCATAGAAATTGATGGATTATGACATTTTTGGCTATTAGCTTCAGCCTTCATTTTCTTTCAGATTGCGACTATCAAATCTTGCCATATAACCTGAACTTCCTACACCTCATAAAGCACATATTACTGTGCTATAATCAAGAATAATTTACAACATAAGTTTCCATCATTGTTGCAAGTTGACTAGTTTAACATAGAGCCGGAAAACGTGGGAATCCACAAGAATGCCCTCTAAAACAACTCAAATTCCACTTGTTCTCCTGTTGTTGCACATTCTAAATATTTACCACCCTTGCTTTGTGACTCTGCCATCATGTCTGAAACTCCCAACTCAAATTCACAAAGATCTGGAAGTTCCGGTGGGATAGCACATCGTATTAAGGCCCAGTTAAGGCCCTCGAAGAAGGGATGTTGTTTAATCTCTGCAGCGCCTTTCTCTGTACCCAAACGGTTTTCTGGCTCTTTAACTAACAACCCTTTGATAAGATCCCTCGCTTGGAAACTAACAAATGGGGTATCTGGGAATCTGAGATTTTGCAACACGACATTGGCTAATGTTTCTTCGTTATTAGAACCTTTGAAGGGTGTTCTACCATATAAAAGCTCATAAAGAAAAACACCAAATGTCCACCAATCGACTGCAGCTCCATGTCCTTCTCCTTTGATGATCTCGGGCGCTAGGTATTCATGAGTACCAACAAATGAATTTGATCTTGCATCCGTGGGCTCTGCCACGAGCTGTGGCAGTGATTTGATATGAGCAGCAAGATCGGCTTTTAGCTTCCTTGCTTTTGCCGCAGGTGGTAAGAATCTAGGACTGAAGCATGAAACTTGACAAGATGGTTCAATGCAGAATGGCTCAATGCAACTTGACTTTGCATATGGGCCAGAAACCTTGGCAGGATCTTTATCAGAAGATGATTTCAGAAGCGTTGGGCTAACGTCACACCTGAGTGAAAGGTCAAAATCTGTGAGCATAATGTGACCATCTTCTCGAACAAGAATGTTTTCTGGTTTTAAATCACGGTAAACAACTCCAAGCATGTGCAAGTACTCCAAAGCAAGAAGGACTTCAGCTACGTAAAACCTGCATGTACAAGGTGCTCTGGTGAATACAAAATGTATGTTCCAATATGTGTTTTCATGTAGTGTACAAGGATTGGGTTACACAAACAAAAGTTACAGATCAAAATGATCATTTAATTACATTTACTATCAAAGCAGTTTGCAACTTGATAACTACTAAACAGTGTGAAGGTGGCATGATGCATTTGTCAAAAAATTGCATCCACATATAGGGGAAACTAACATTAATCAAGACTAATATCATAGTTAATAAGATTGTATTGACAGGAAAGATTTTAGATCAAACCTTTAGTTTGAGAAATAAACCTAACTTAGACATTAAAAGATTTAGCTCAGTCAAGCGTATTTCGCCCGTAGAGGCAAGATTTCATCATTTATAGGAAAGAGAAATATCTATCCAGAAGAGTGAGTGAATACTTCACAAAGGACCTATAATCAAAATTAAAGTATGTTTGGGTTGAGGAGGGGGAGAAAATAGAGTTTCAACCTACACAATCTGCATTCTATAACAGTACACAAGCGGCACACACATGTATATCCTATATTTTATGACTCAGAAAGTCAGAATCATATTTCATATAGTGCAGCAATGCAACAACATGTTCCACTTATAAACATATCAAAATTCAAAACCTTATGGAGTGCACCGGCTAAACCTTTCAGAAATACATGACAAATTATGATTGATGAGAATGAGCACAAGTATATATCAGCAACAAAATGAATTAAACATATGATATAACTTAAGACCAAAAGGAAATCAAAATCCCAACATTTTACTGAACAGTAGTCTTAATTTTGTACCTTGCTGCTGGCTCTGAAAAACATCTACCAAGTTGTTTCTGACGTAGAACATGAAGATCTCCTCCAGGACAATACTCCATGACCAGACAGGACAAATTTTCTGATGTAAACTGCGCATAAAGTGTTGGAAGAAAAGGATGATCCAACATTCGCAATATTTCCCTTTCAGTTTGAGCCCTAGGCATCTTCTTCCTTCGTGCCAAAAACTCATTGTCCATTACTTTTATAGCAAACAAACAATTTTGGCCAATTAGTTCTGAAAGATATACAGTACCAATGTCTCCACAACCAAGTTTCTTCAAAAGATTGAAGTGTCTCAAGCCCAAAACTCTGTGCTGAACTTGAGCATCCCGTATGGCCTGCCACCTAAAATCCTTCGACATGTGAGGTCTATTGCCACAACTAGAACCACTAATATTACTCTCGTCGCTGGTACTTGTACTACTACTGTAGTCACCTTGGCTGCTCTTTGAACTCTGAGAAAATTCAAGCTGCTCTTTCAATCTTCCATTCTTTTTCACTTTTGCAACTTCTCTGCTGCTATTACAACCAGTTGAAGCTGGTCCATAAAGCACACTCTTCAAGTTTATTCCATCTGCAGGGCTGAGAGATCCCGATGTTACAATACCTTTGCTGTTTTCTATATTTGTATTTTCTATTTCACACCAACATCTTTCGCAAACAAGCGGAGTTGTACTCGCAGGAACTGGCTTATTATTTGTTTCATTGCATGGAGGAGCAGATAAAGCAGAATCAGAACCCTGTTTTAGTTTCTTTTTACCCGAATCCTTGTTTTTTATGGCCAATTTCACTGTTCGGGGGCTACGCGAAAGTTTACAAACTCTACTTCCATTTACTGAAGAAGACGAGGAAGATGCAGTTTGTAACATACCTTTCCGCACATTCTTAGATGCTTTATTTCCCAATTTCTTAGGGGAGGAATCTTTTTCACGCAACTCTACTTTACTTCCATTGGTGTTGCAACAAGATATAGAAGAAGCAGATGTTTGATTTTCAATTTGAGAAGGTTCTGATGATTGGAGTGAATCCTCAACTTTACTTGATGAACATTCCAAATCACTTTGCATCAATGAAGCCCCATTACCATTTTGTGTAGTTGCAACTGCAATTTTGGAAGAATGAGCATTTTGGCTCAACGATGTGCTTTCGGAAGTTCGATGAGACCGAGATTCTTTATTCAAGGCAAGTGACTTGCTTTCTTCTAGCACCAGAGATATTTCATTTGAACTCCGTTTACTGTCAACATTAGAAGGCCCGGATCTCCTAGCATCATCAGCAACGACCGAATTGTACAATGTCTGTATCTTCCCGACCTCCGATATTCTCGGAGAAGCTCCTGACTTTGATAACCTTTTAGTAGCAGCCATTTCCGATGCCTTAGATATACATAGGTCTCTCAAAGCCTGCTTCAAAGTCACCGGCTCAGAAGTCCCAACTCGTGGAGATCGAGGTATACCCACAATCATGGGCTTTTTTAACGCACTTTTCATCCTAGGACTTGTTCCATCTGGTAGATAGCTCAAATCTCTTGACGATGATTTGAGAGTAATTGATTCAAACAGCTTGTTAATATCATCATCTAGATTATACTTGTATCCCATTTTCAGTGCAGGAAGCTTCTGATTTTTCTCAGCCTTACTATATCCAGAACTTGACTGATATATCCCTGAATCTTTCACTGTATTCAGCTCTTCCCTCGCTTCAACAATTTCGCAAGTCCCCGAAAACGAACCCATTAGAGATAAATCGCTTCACTAAATCCAGTACGACAGAAATAACAGAAACAATTAGACTCTCAAACCAAAACTCTACTGCGATTCATTTCACACGCAATGTTTCAAACACCATAAACTCACAACAGAACAACAATAAACCCGCAATCCAACTTTCTGAATTCAAACCAGTCTATTGGCAAAACCAAATCTGAAGAATGAACAGTTCATCCCTTTTTTCACCATCTATGTGACATAAAACCTGATAATAGTCAATAATCAAATACTTCAGCAAACCAAGAGGTGAAATAAAAACTGTAAATTAAGTATATCAAAAAGAATGCTTCACCAATCACATAAATAAATCACCAAAATCAGATCAAATACAAAACAAACCAAACTTGTAAGAAAACTCCAGTTCATATTCACAGCAACATTTTCCAGTTAAAAAATGATAACAACTTATCAAGTAATGCAAATTTATTTCCAGATCCATACACACTTTCTCCCCAAAAAACACACAAATCACAAAGTACAATAACAATGAAGATTTTTATACAGTATCTTCCACCATAAAAACTATAATCAAACAGAAAATAGAACCTTCTTCCTCAAAAAGCAAAGTTCCAAAACCACAAAAAGAAAAAACTGAAAATGAATTATTACTATTACTCAACAGATTCAGAAAAAGTAAAGTGCAAACATGAACTAACTAACAACAAACACTTTTCATCAAACAAATCAACACAAAACAAAAAGTTGAGAGTGCGATCGGAAACCGCACCTGCAAGTAAGCAAAATTGGAAACACCAGAAGCACATTGAAACCGTAGTTTAGCGTATTAAATCCAAGCACAGAAGAAGAAATCGAGATGAACAACTGAAAGAGACGCGTGAAAAGAAAGAGAAACCCTAATTCACCATGGAAATGATGAATGAAGTTTGAAGAAGAAGAAGAAGAAGAAGAAGAAGAAGAAAATGAAGATGCAGAAATGTTAATTTTTTCTTCTGTTTCTGCTTTTAGCACCGGCACTGATAATTTTGTATAGAGGGTCCCACTGATATAAGAAAATAATAAAATAAAATAAAATAAAATTTGAACCGTTTCATTTCATTTTCATCTTATATAGTATAATATATACTAAAATAATACTTAAAAAAGAAACCATAGGATGGGGTACACGGAAATCGAATTATTTAATTAGAAAATAATAACAACTTTATTCCCATCCATTAAAATATTTGCCATCTCAGATTTGGCTTCCTATTACGTAATTTTTAAATAAATTTAGAAATAGTATCCAATGCTATTTTCTTTTTAATTTTTAGTTTTTGTTTTAATATATATTCGCATGTGAGATTGTCAGAATTATTGTTGAATTAATGGAGTGGTATTAATTTCACATTAATTATTGCAAAATAAAACAAGGAATTTGTACCAAAGGAAAGTGGTTTTTCAAATTAATTAGTTGATGCAATGAAATATGAATACATGTATTTTAGAGGAAAACAATAAATGTGTACCAAATAAAAGAAGCAAACATTAACAGAGGTACTCCTATAAGGTGGAGTTTATTTTTGAATGTTGTTTGAATACAATGAATGCATTTACTCACTCAACTTCAATTTGAATATTTTGTGTACTAGTAGTATACACCCTCCGGTCACATTTATAAGCAAAAAAAATGGTTTTCACGATTATTAAAAAATTCAATTAAGTGTAGTTAACTTTTTAGATTTTGGAGAAAACATTGATTAAATTTACTATAATATCATCTTTATTAAATTTAATGAAGTATTGGAAAATGAAATATAGGGGTATCTTAGGAATTACAGCATTAAATGATTTAGTAATAATTGATTTTTGCTTATAATAGTGACCAAGAATTAGACCATTTTTTTTGCTTATAATAGTGACCGGAGGGTGTATGTAATGTATAGAAAGAGTATATTACAAATGAATGTAATTTATTTATTGTATGTACGATGTACTAGTGTTTTTGAAATTGGAATGATGGTGGTGTGATCATGAAGCTAATTTACCTAATATGATTGCATTCTGGCTGGCCATAATGATCATGATTATTGGTATCAGTGAATCCTGAAATAGAGACAACTTTAATGTGCACCAACCATCAGTTTCATCGATGCCAAACATTAATATAGGTAATTGTTGGTATATCGAACTAGAGAAAAGCTACCTTTACACTTTATATTACACCTACACCGTATAAGTATCTATCAAATATACTTATTTTGTTTTTCTAAAATATTTTAATCACTTTAATACATGTAGAATACATTTTTACTTTGTTTTTATGGCTGGTGTAGAATAGGGTGTAGGAAAAGTGGTGTACAAATAGCACACCTCATCGAACTATTGTCTTTTATTGGATGGAAAAATGAGTGTTCAAGTAACATTTAAATGGAGGATTTGTATATGAGAAAAGCTACCTTTACACTTTATATTACACCTACACCGTATAAGTATCTATCAAATATACTTATTTTGTTTTTCTAAAATATTTTAATCACTTTAATACATGTAGAATACATTTTTACTTTGTTTTTATGGCTGGTGTAGAATAGGGTGTAGGAAAAGTGGTGTACAAATAGCACACCTCTTTGTATATATATACTATAAAGGTTGAAGATTTTTTATTAATATGTAGTGTTTTTTTTTATAAACAATGGGATAAGTTTATAAGGGATGTTCGCCCGTTTACAAAGAAATCATTACATCAACATTGAATTTATAGGGTTTTGACACCAGAAATAATAATTTGTTGGACACTTTACTTTTTGCCCTGTAATATGTCAGTACCATGAAGAGAGCATAATTTGAACCACGACATCTGCAAACACCGCCTCTTTATTTTTAAATATTACCGCATTACGCTTGCACCAAATTGTCCAACATGAAGCCCAAGAAATTCAATGTGATGTAGTCCTTTTTTTCTTTTTTTTTTTACTAAGGAGGGTCTAAGCTCAAGAAAGAAAAGACACTACAAAACTATCATTTTAATTAGGGGTAGAACTATCAAACAAATTATAATAAAGCTGCTTCTTAATGAATTCAGGAGCTTCCTCATAATACTTTAGGCAATTCTTCATCTTCCTCCCAACCTTTGCTAGATAGTCTGCAATGTTGTTTCTTTCCCTGGCGGCATGCTCAAGTTTCCCAACATTGATCTTACCGGTTGATTAGAATCAAAAGGTGGGCCAGCGACTTCGAGCACAATGTTGGTGATGAGGAGAAGGGGTTGTACCTGTAAGGCATTCTGATGCTAAAGTCTATAGGAGCACATATACGTTTGAGTGTTTTGAGGATAAGATTTAAATTACCTGACCCTCTCAAATGAGAGGGTTTATATAATGTCCCTAGTGCTTGGCCATTAGTCTATATTTTGGCTGGGTCGAGGATATAGATCCAAAATATGTGACTTCCAGTAATCTAGACGTAAATGTAGGAATCTTAGGTGGCTGCCCGTAACCAGCCGTTAGACGGGGAGATACGTATTTCTGGGTCACAAAGGTGCCCAGAGAGTAGGTGGCCATTTATCCCCGACTGCGGGGCATAATGGATCTCTTGGCGCTGGCGCAAGTGGTGGTCTAGCCAAGGACATCGATGGTCTGCTATCCTCGGGCCAGATGAAGATGCGTCCTCGACAGAGGGGCGGGAGGAAATGAGCTTTACTTTGCCGTGAGCTGGTTAGGCCAAGGATATTGGGCCGTTTTGGGTGCATAAGTGGATTGGACCATGTCTAGCTATTGGGTCAGTCTGGAATAAACATCGTGCTTAGCCATTAATAGATAAATCTGTTGAATCAAAGCCAAATCAGAATGATCATTATTTCCTTTATGTTTGATGGCATCAATCACTCTCTTAGAGTCAACATTGAAAAGTTGCACATCTATGGAGCTAGGCTTCCAAGCCACCTCAATACCTCCCAAGAAACCTCTATTTTCCACAAACAAGCTATCATCATACCCCACCTTCTTAAGAGTATTGCTTAAAGAAGCTGGATCACACCTTGTTTCCAACACCACAAACATAGAAGGCTTGTAAATGTCTATGTAATGTTTACAGTATCTATAAAAATATTTACTAGCCGCACCCCTACATTTCCAGAACATAATCTTATTGGTTGTATAAATCATTAAGAATATAAAGGAAAGTCGAGCAAACTTAAGCACCCAAAGGGGTCTCCTTAACGATTTCCACAATGGAAATTGCCTCATTGTCATGGAGGGTATATTCAGTCTCGCTAGTTTCAACATGTGCGTTATATTCCTCAGCATTTAGATCATTACTTCGACTTGAAACTTTTTGAGGGTCAGGAGGTTTAGCAATCTTATTAGGGTCTTCCTCGTGTGCATGAGTATTCTCCAACTTATTATTGACAGTTGGATTCTCATTATTGATGGGTTGGGGTGGAACTTCTTTTAAACTAAAAAGGGCTTCTCCCAACTTCAATTTGTATAGCTCTAGTTGGTCTTCAAGTTGGTAATTCCGTGTGATTGAATTTCCAAACATACACTCAATACCTCTCTTACAATGCAGACGTTCTATTTGTATCCATGTTCTTTTTCCTATGCATGTTTTCCCTTACTCCTTTACCCATAATTACCTCAGCCTTTTTTCCAATTGTTTCCTCATTTTTTCCTACATGGATCCTCAAGTTAATTAATGACTCATTCATATTTTCACTTGTCGCATTTCTATTTTTACATGTAGTTGTCTTTTCCTTGTTCGTGCCCAAAATAGAAAGATTTCTTTCTATATTTGTCTCCATCGTGACCTTATCATTACGACTTTTATTTCTCACCTCATGATTATCAGAGAATCCAATCATGCTATTATTGTTCATATCATGACCATTCTCCATTAAGTCCTCGATATCGCTATCTAAAGTAATAAATCGATATCCTCCCATTTTAGTATTGCTATTAATTCTCACAGGTGTTGTGTCCCTCATCGCATTTACTATTGTAAGAGGTCTTCTTCCACCTCCATTCCCCACGACTCATTCCCTTTCCTTTCCTTTGCATGGTCGTATTTGCTTATGAACTACCACCCACCTCCCTTTATTATCATTCCCCAACAACTCTCTTCCATTCTGATTTGCATTAGCAACACCTCCATCACCACTGCCTTGGATATCTTAGACTAATTTTCTTTATTTGGACATCCTTCAACATAATGCCCAAATTTGCCATAGTTTGTAAAGAGAAGATGCAACCCTTCATACTCCACTTTGTACTTCCTATGTTTGATCATGAACATTTCCACCAATGCTTTTGTCAAATCTACCTCCACACAAATGCGTGCAAATTGCCCTCGTGCATGCAAAGCTGTATTTTTATCAACTTTGACAGTTTTCCTAATCTTGTTTGAAATGTGATTCAGCACCTAACAATCATAATACTCTATAGGTAGCTCTGAGGTTCTTACTCACACCACAATCATTTTGATAGTGCCACTTTGAGGATGAAAATTTGGGTTCCGTTCTTTCATAGTAAGATAATGATCGTATATAAACTAGGGTCTATTCATCATGGAAAAAGCATGATCTTGATTATAGGTGAAAGTCACTAGATAATAATCATTACTCAAGTCTATAATGTTTATTATACCCTTCTTCATCCACATCTGCTTCAATCTTGTCTCCAGTGCCTTGTATGCAATCCTTCTACCCGAAAGCTTGACAATTATCCCTCGTTTCCAAGGTTTGTGAATGTGTTTCTCCTTGGATTTTGATAGAATAAACAGAGGAAAATCGTAACCTCCCACCTTTTGATCCTCCAGCTTTATTGCTTCCACAACCTCTTCTTCTACTTCCTCATCTTCACTCTCCCAATCAAACCTCTCTTGTCTCTCATCCTTGTTCTCCTCTCCTTCCACCCCTAGAACCATATCCATGTATGAATGGATAAGAAATTTTTTCACTACTTCCTGTTAGACGCTGGCCTAAAGATCTAGAGGGGGGGTGAATAGATCTCACTAAGTTTTTACGGATTTTTCTACTGACTCGAGCGAAAGCGGTTCTGAATCGACTTGCGTCTATTCCGGACCGCTATTGCAAAGGTCGTATGTGTTTCAAAACCAAACAGTAAGTGGAATTGATGGTGAAGTAATATGATGACTAACCAATACGTTTAACAACTGAAAACCAATTAACTCCTAGATTGACAACTTTGATTTGCAATGCAGTAAGATTGGATTAAGCAAAAACACAAACACTTGGTGATACGTTCAAATTGATAGTGATTCAAGTTGTGGTGAATTGTGATGTTTGTGCAGAACTTTAATTCACAATTTTAACACTTGAATCGTTGATCAATTTTGCACTTATAACCAATTATGAACAGAAAGTAAAAGAGAAAGTAAAAGCGACAAGAACACGATATTTGTTTAGGCAGTTCGTCGATCGTCCTCGCTACGACTACGTCTGCCCCCAATTCCAAATTGAAATTGGGTAATCTTTCATTAATGTTGAAAGTAGTATATACAAAGAAGATAACAAAGCGATAAACGATAAACCAATTATGTCGATCCTTTGAATCTTCTTCCCCCTTAATCTTGAGCCAGATCAAGGTTATCCAAGAGCTTCACTTTGATTCCCTTCTGCAGTGTCTTGATTCCTTGAACTCCCCGTTCCTCAATCGTTACACTCAGCCGAATCCTCAATGAACGCCTCTTGATAAAAACCCCCAAGAACCACCCGTCGTGGAGGACAAAACCCGCAGATTTTATTCACCAACAAACCCCACAAACCTTCACCCACTAGGAATCTTCAATTTCGTTCCATGGACGTTATCGAACTCATCACTAACCCGCAACGCAAGAATGATTATGTGTAATTGTGTTGGAGATGATGAAGAACGAAGATGAGAAGCGTTTGTGTATCTTTCAGTCGTTGGTGTTGTTTGAATAATTACCCTTGCACAATATATATGATTGCATAACAGTTAGAACCAAGAAAAACTGATTTTTGAACTTTCTTGATCAGTTAGGTCGACCACTTGTAGTGTTTAGGTCGACCTAACAGAGCTTGCAGAATTTTGCTTCCAGTTAGGTCGACCTGTTGAAGAAGTAGGTCGACCAGAATCCTCTTCTGATGCATTCTGGGGACATTTTCACAGATTAGGTCGACCTAGTTGATGTGTAGGTCGACCTAACAGGCTGGTATGTAGAATTCATCAATTTAGGTCGACCTAAATGATGTGTGAGTCGACCTAGCAGGGGTATATGAATTTTTCTCCATTTTAGGTCGACCTGGGTTGATGGTAGGTCGACCTAACTGCTGTTTTTCTGCCTTCTTCTTGTTTTGCTTGTGTTGAGGCGACCTATAAACATATAAACATAATGGGTTGACCTATGAGTGATCAATGCTTGCTTTTCTTTAAGTTTTCTGCTTCCGTCTTGTTGTTTGAATGCTTATTTGAGTTTGCCATGAATCAAAAACATCTTTGAGTGTAATCTTGTATTCACATACTCCCCCTTTTTGATGATGGCAAACCATTCGTCTAAGCTTTGGTAGTAAATGATAAAGACTCAACAGAGCTCCCCCGTACATCCAGCATCTATCTCTCAACAGGGCAATCTCTCAACAAAGCTCCCCCGTACACTCAGCATCTATTGTATCTATCTCCCCCTTTGACAACATCAAAAAGAGAAACAAAGAGAACAGAGTAGGAGAGAAACAAGAGAAATAAAGAATACCGGTAGTCATAGAGATAGATAACATGTAAATGGTGAAATCATAAGAGCTAATCATGTTTTAAAGAAAGCCAACAACATACATAGTAGTTCAAGAGATTTATAAAAGAAAACAGAGAGTACTACATCATATAATGTTTTTAACAACAAAACAAAAACTTAATGGCATGAAATGCAATGAAATGATGATATGATAAACAATATGTCCTAACGCCTGCCCCTTCTTCCTCTTCCTCTTTGAAATGTATGAGGTCGATCTTCTTCAACCTGTTCCAACAAATCCAGCACAGACATGTTAAGAGTGTTGAAGCTTTGGCTTATGTTAGCATGACGATGCAATGCCGTTTCCTCAAACTGATTCTGCCTCAATATGGAGTTGGATGCAAACGTTTCAAAATCGTTCCTTTGTTCCTGAACCAAGCCGTACAAAGATTGGTATTGACGTTGTTGTTCCTCATATCTATCTTGTTGAAGCTGCTGCATTGTTTGAAATTGAAGCTGTTGAGTTTCAAAGTTCTGCTGTTGTTGAAGTTGCATAGCTTCAAGCATAGATATTATGTTGGATTGATCAGGAGGAGGTGGAGCAGTGTATCCCCAAGGAAATTCTTCCTGTTGAGACGGAACATATTGCCAATTTGGATCCGTGTCATGAGCTATGTCTTCCATGGTTTGATCCTCATCATTTGCTATTTCTTGATCGTTTCCCTCTTCCTCATTTCCTACATTGTTTCCAAACTCCGTAGGATCATCATAGTTGTAGATAACCTTCCCTGTTCCTTTTTGAATGAGATAATAGGTTTTCCTAACAGGATTCCAATGATATCCCATAAGAGTCAAGGTGGTTTGTGAGAATTCCTGGGATTGATGTACGCGAGTGTAGTGTAAGTGATCAAGTCGCATACCAAAGTGATTGACAATTGTTTGAATGATTGAACCATAACACAGGGCTGTAGTTTTCTGTTTGACCTCATGAAACTTAGCAGCTAGGAAGTGAGGCCAGTGTAAACGCGTTCTATTTTGCAGCAGATACATGAGCACCACTTCATTTCTTTCAATTCTCGAATATCCTCCTGCCCTTGGTCGAATGATTCTTGAGATTACCCAGTTCAAGAGCCTAGGATCTCGCTTCAAATGACCAGCTGTTATTGTTTCATTTGATCTGTCAAATACGGAAGGATCTTTGAGGATTGACTTCATGTAGGCCTCATGGTCATAGTTTCCCGGTACATCCCCGTCTACCATACGGAGTTCATCACCAACGATTGTCAGACCAAAGATACTAATCCAGACCCGTTTGTCGACAACATGCGATCTAGATCCCATTTTGAAACGGAAATTACAACCGTCTCCTTTTGTAAATCCTGCATAGAAGGCCCTAACGGTATTTTCACAGTACGGGGTATCACATTGCAATAAGGGATGAATATTTTGATGTTCAATTAACGCAGCGACATCAGGGATATGCATGTTTTCGACAAGATTTGGATCATAAGTATATTGCTTAACAATTTTCCTTTTCATCTGCCACTTCTCAAAGTTTTCTCTACAATCAGGATGAACAAGAGCACTTACCGGTTGAGATGATGAACTGGAAGCAATTTCCTTTCCTTTTCTTGATTTTGGAGGCATGGTTGGAGATGCTTTGAGTGAGAGAGGGATGATTTTTGACAATTTTGAGTTTGAGGAATTAGGGTTAGCCGTACCAAAAGAGATGAGAATGAGAGGGAATGCAAGAATGGAGTGTTTTGAATGAATGTTATTGGGTCGGGTCGACCTAACAGACCCAAATATGGAAAAATTTACGCAGTAGGTCGACCTAAAGTGAAGCTGGGTCGACCTAACAGAAGTAACAAAAACAAATGACCAAATTAGGTCGACCTAAATTGTGAGTAGGTCGACGCAACTGGACCTTTTTGGTTTTTCTAAAGAAGCTTCTTATGTAGGTCGACTCAAATACAGGGTAGGTCGACCTAAGTTTCTTTCAATGATGAAAATGCCTTAGAAATGTTTCTATATGATGTATTTTTGTTTTGTCATTTGCTTGAATGCACAACCATTGTATGTTATGAATGAAATGATGAACATATATACATAAGTATTTGAGAAGAGTAGATAAGAGCACATGAAGTCACTATAAGCATGTTAATTGATAGCATATTATAGCATCAATAAAATTTTTGGAAGTGAACAATAAACATGTTACCGCTTTCTCAATATGTAGGTGTTTTGTCATCATTGTGTGGAGTCTTCTTGTCAGTGTGCCATACTCCTAGATTTGATAATGAATTGTTTTGATGGAATGTTTCACAGGTTGATTTTTGCGAAAAACTTATCTAGTATCGATTACTCGATGTTCTCCCGGATGCGGGACATAGTCCCAAACAATATTCTGCTAAGAATAAGTTTAAAATCTCTTTGCAATGCAACTTGCCAATTTGCACATCAAGTACTGCGTCCTAAGTGTTTTTCGGAATATCTGTATTTGTAATGTATCTCATACATTTGCGATGGCTAGAACACCTACATTTCCTTTGCCAAGTATGATTCTTCAAACTGTCTTCATAGATGACATACCAAAATTGGTATGTCTACCTATATGTGTCTTGAGCACCAGCTGTCAAGGAACTACCACCGTTCGGCGATGTCAAGACACTTTTCCTGCGAGATTAAATTAGAGAGGAAGGTCCCCAATCTTCATTGGGTCCTGGATGGTGAGTACACAATTTGTTGCACTTAGGCAACCATTGAAATACTCCTTTAGGAACTAAAATTCTCCTAAATTTGCATTTTTCAATGGTATGTCCCTTTTTGCAACAATAATGACAGGTAATATGATGAGAATATGGAGTTTTGCTAGTTGATACTTTTGGTACAAAAGTGTATTTACTATATAAAGGAGTATACGATCTTTTGAACTTGTTTGGATCAACTGCAAAAGTCACTTTTGGTTGTAGAGCCTTGTCTAACTTGGCTTTTAGATCTCTCACTTCTTTTTGCCAAATGTGACATGTCTCACAACCAAACCATGATGTAGGATCTATTTCAACTTTGTCCTTTTGAATGTCTAGCATAGATTGTTTTAAAGCTTCCATATCCCTTTCGGTTTTCTCAACTTTTGATTCAAGATATGAAAATATTTTCTTATTTGAGGCCAAAAGTTTGAAAGCTTTAATTGCATCTCTATGTAATTCTTCAAAAGCAAGTTTTAGTTGAGAATGAGATACCTTATCTACTAGTTCAGGTTTAAGATGACTTACATCTTTCTTTTTCTTGTTTTGATGAGCCATGAAGCATAGGTTTGCTGATTCTTCTTCATCGCTTGACGAGCTTTCACTAGATGAATCACTTTCCCATGCTATGTAAGCTCTTTTAGATTTGTTATGACCTTTGCTTTGGTTCTTCTCCTTTTCTTTCTTAAGATATGGACAATCCGGTTTGTAGTGACCGGCTTTCCCACAATTGAAGCAAAGACCTTTGATCTTTCCTTTGTTGTCGTCATCTTGTTTGAACATGTTTGATTGCTTTCTATAGTTGACCAATCCTTTGTCGGAATGTTTTGCTCCATTTTTCTTTAGATATTTGTTGTATCTTCGCACAAACAGTCCCATTTCCTCATCATCGGAGTCTTCGTCATCACTTGTGTCACTATCCTTTGGCTCTCGTTTTGAGGTCTTGGAGCTCGAAGCTTTTAGAGCTATTGACTTCTTCTCTACCTCTTTCTCCATGTTCTTTTCTTTCTTTGTCCTCTTCTCATGCATGTCAAGGCATTTAAGATGCTGTTCATGTTCCTCTAGTTTACCAAAGAGAGTGGTAATGTCTAAAGTGTTGAGATCATTTGCTTCCTTAATTGCTGTAACTTTGGGCTGCCATTCCCTGTTCAAACACCTTAAGATTTTGTTAGTAGCAACTGCATTGGAAACAGGTCTATCAAGAGAATTTAATCGATTTTTCAGGTGAACGAATCTTTTTTGCATGCTTTCGATGGTTTCACCATCTTCCATGTGGAAAAGTTCGAACTCTTGAGTTAACGTATTGATCCTAGCTAGTTTGACATCATCCGTTCCCTCGTGGGCAACTTGCAATGTGTCCCACATAGCTTTAGCTGATCTACAATGGGAAACGCGATAGTATTCATCAACTCCTAGAGCTGAGATTAGAATGTTTCTCGCTTTCCAATCGTATGCATATTTCTTTTCATCTTCAGCATTCCAAGTATCTTCTGGTTTTGGAACAACTGCACCAGCTGCATTTGTCATGGTGATCTGAAATGGACCATTGACAATAGCTGTCCAGATGTTCCTATCAATTGCATTGATATGGACACACATACAATCCTTCCAATAGCCGTAGTTTTCTCCGTTGAAAACTGGAGCTCTATTATGAGCCCCTTTAGGTCCGGAAGCCATCTTTCCAATAAGTGTTTCACGTAGCACGGAATAAACCAGAGCTCTTGATGCCACTTGTTAGACGCTGGCCTAAAGATCTAGAGGGGGGGTGAATAGATCTCACTAAGTTTTTACGGATTTTTCTACTGACTCGAGCGAAAGCGGTTCTGAATCGACTTGCGTCTATTCCGGACCGCTATTGCAAAGGTCGTATGTGTTTCAAAACCAAACAGTAAGTGGAATTGATGGTGAAGTAATATGATGACTAACCAATACGTTTAACAACTGAAAACCAATTAACTCCTAGATTGACAACTTTGATTTGCAATGCAGTAAGATTGGATTAAGCAAAAACACAAACACTTGGTGATACGTTCAAATTGATAGTGATTCAAGTTGTGGTGAATTGTGATGTTTGTGCAGAACTTTAATTCACAATTTTAACACTTGAATCGTTGATCAATTTTGCACTTATAACCAATTATGAACAGAAAGTAAAAGAGAAAGTAAAAGCGACAAGAACACGATATTTGTTTAGGCAGTTCGTCGATCGTCCTCGCTACGACTACGTCTGCCCCCAATTCCAAATTGAAATTGGGTAATCTTTCATTAATGTTGAAAGTAGTATATACAAAGAAGATAACAAAGCGATAAACGATAAACCAATTATGTCGATCCTTTGAATCTTCTTCCCCCTTAATCTTGAGCCAGATCAAGGTTATCCAAGAGCTTCACTTTGATTCCCTTCTGCAGTGTCTTGATTCCTTGAACTCCCCGTTCCTCAATCGTTACACTCAGCCGAATCCTCAATGAACGCCTCTTGATAAAAACCCCCAAGAACCACCCGTCGTGGAGGACAAAACCCGCAGATTTTATTCACCAACAAACCCCACAAACCTTCACCCACTAGGAATCTTCAATTCCGTTCCATGGACGTTATCGAACTCATCACTAACCCGCAACGCAAGAATGATTATGTATAATTGTGTTGGAGATGATGAAGAACGAAGATGAGAAGCGTTTGTGTATCTTTCAGTCGTTGGTGTTGTTTGAATAATTACCCTTGCACAATATATATGATTGCATAACAGTTAGAACCAAGAAAAACTGATTTTTGAACTTTCTTGATCAGTTAGGTCGACCACTTGTAGTGTTTAGGTCGACCTAACAGAGCTTGCAGAATTTTGCTTCCAGTTAGGTCGACCTGTTGAAGAAGTAGGTCGACCAGAATCCTCTTCTGATGCATTCTGGGGACATTTTCACAGATTAGGTCGACCTAGTTGATGTGTAGGTCGACCTAACAGGCTGGTATGTAGAATTCATCAATTTAGGTCGACCTAAATGATGTGTGAGTCGACCTAGCAGGGGTATATGAATTTTTCTCCATTTTAGGTCGACCTGGGTTGATGGTAGGTCGACCTAACTGCTGTTTTTCTGCCTTCTTCTTGTTTTGCTTGTGTTGAGGCGACCTATAAACATATAAACATAATGGGTTGACCTATGAGTGATCAATGCTTGCTTTTCTTTAAGTTTTCTGCTTCCGTCTTGTTGTTTGAATGCTTATTTGAGTTTGCCATGAATCAAAAACATCTTTGAGTGTAATCTTGTATTCACACTTCCTTCCTCTCCTGCTCATCATGTTTATCTCCATCTTTCCCTTTGACTTTTTTAGAGTTGCGAGCTTTTAGATCTTCTTCATCGATGTTCGTTTGGTTACCAGAAACAAACCCTAACAGAGGGTTTGGATCCATCATTTTGTTTTTGGTTTAGACACTTTAAAAATGTGATCATAATGTGATTTAGTTTTTAAGTTCTCAAATATGATCCATTTGTATAATATTAGAGCTAATTCTGCCGATTTCTCATTAAAAGTTATTTTGAAAACGATTTTCTACCGACTTTTTTTCAAACGGTAGTAGGAGGCATGTTGATAGAGGGAAACAACAATGAAAATATAGATAAAAAATATTTTTAAAGAAATTATACTTATATGAAAGAATGAATTCATAACCATGTGATATCAACAACATGTTTATTTTGTAACTCAAACTAACAAAATTTGATGTATCCTCATTTATCATTTGAAATAAATTGTCCTCATTCTCTTATGTCACATTCGTTGCCTTTATTTTCTTCTTTCCTTTTCTAAGTTATTTTGATGTTGCGTTGACTTTTATATTAAGATTCCAAAAGTCTATTTTAAACCATAAACAAATATGGAGGCTTGACTCACTAAACTAAAACTAAACCTTTTTTTTCCTTTTTTTAAAAATAAATGTTGGATCCCACTTTAAGAGTGAATTCACTCAAAAAAATCTACAACTAATCATTTTTGTCACATGTAAAATTTTTGTACTCAAATTTGAACCATTCTCGTTAGTACGAATCTTCTCAACTAAAAACAACTTTGTTTTTAACACATCCCACATTTAATGATGTAGTACATCAATGTGTTTTGACTTGGAATGAAAATACAGGGCTTCTTAATTACTAAGATGAATTTCAATTTGAGTGACACATAACATAAACTTCTCTTACTCAACACCCAACTCTTGTAGAAATTTTTTCATCCACAAAAGTTATTTAGGCACTTTAGTTGCTACAATATACTAATTAGGGGTAGTAGATAAAACATCATACTTTTGTAACCTTAATTGTCAAGACACCACCCCCAACAAAAGTCATAATGTGTTCATAAGTAGATATTCTAGAATCTATATCAATAGTCATATATGCATATGTGTAGCCATCTAACACATGACACCACTTCCAAAGCATAAGCACACACTGGAAGTACCTTTGAGATATATGATAATCTACTTCATTACTTGCCAATGATCTTAAACAGACTATAGAAAAATCGACTAATAACACCAACAATATAAGCAATATACGACCTTGTGCATGCCATTCCATACATCAAACTATCAACTATGGATGCATAAGGAATCTTCATCATATAATCTTTGTATTATTCACTTGTAGAATATTGTTCAAAATTTTATTTTAAAGACTAGCAAATCAAGTACTCACATGTTTTTAATTTCTCATGTTAAACCACTCTAACACCTTCTCAATGTAATTTTGGTTAGACAACCACAATTTACCTTTTTTTCCTGTTACAAGAATTTCTCATGCTACAAATTTATTGTGCATGACCCAAGTCTTTAATTGCAAAGGAAATTCTTAATTGTTTATTTGAGCTTTGAATCTTCTTAATGTCATAAACATGTCATCAATATATAACTAGAGAATAATAAAATCACCATTCGAAAAAAAATTCACTAACACAACGATCATCAGTAGTTTACGATAACCATTCATTTCCATGAAAAATAAAACTTTTGTACCATTGTCACAGAGCTTGCTTGGTACCATACAAAAAGTTCTTCATTCTACAAAGATTTACTTTACACGCTGCTACAAATAACACATCTTACCTCAGACGTGAAACAGCTTTTACCTCGGTTAGACTGACAAGGTAACAAAGGGTGACATGACAACTTGCCACTTTACCCCTCGAATTTTGTGACACCGAGGTTAGAAAGAAAATGGTCATTGGTTTAATCCATAGAAACATTATATTTTTATTTTCCAAATTTTTTAGCGCATGCCACAAACCTCTCAATTTTATTAACGACCGAGGTAATAAGTGATTATTTTGCATCAATTTTTAATAATAAGCAGGGGTTAACAATAAACTCTTTCTATGTTTACACAATAGAGATGTTATTAATATTAAAAAAATAAATGATCATATGTACTCAATGCATAAAATTAAAAATAAATATCGTAACATCCTTCCATATGGCGTTTTTCAATTCATCGTCAACTTAGTGCCAACTATCTAACAAAATACTCATTTTACTTTTACCTTGTAACACAATGTAACCCAAAAAATCTTCAACATGTTCACCATAAGCCCTCTCGGTTTCTATATCAACTGTAACCGGGTAGCAAACACCACTTTCATGGGCTTTTTTCACCTTGGTGTACATCACGGCACCTCTAATTTTTTTGTTACGTTTTGTATTAATAGAGGTTGCAACAGATGTTGTATGGGAGGTGCTTGTCGAATCATCCATGAATATCAAGAGACAAACACATATATAAACAAAATGATTAAGAGATTAACTAGCATTTAAGTGAAAAATAAAATGATTAAGAGAAAATATTTCAGTGAATCAAACAACCTGAATTAAACAACGTGAATCAAACAACAACATTTTAGTGAAAAACAAATGGAAAAACAAAATGATCAAGAGAAACTAATTTAGTGATATAAACCTTAAACATAATAAAGAAGAACAAACGTACAAGTGATATAAACCATTTCATTGATATAAACACAAACGTGATAAAGAAGAACAAAAGCACATGGAAAAACAAAATGATCAAGAAAAACTATTTCCGTGATACGTACTTCAAATGAGTTTTGAAGAATATCTGTTAGAAGAGTTTTGATGAGAGTGACGATGAAAATATCCTAGGGATTTTGCGAAGAGAATGATAAAATGACGTTAGAACGTTGATAAGTAAATGAAAAGTTAGAAACTAGTTAGTTCTATGAAGTATTTCATGTAAAATATGTGACACGTCAGTTTTACATTAAAACTGACGTGAAAGTATTAATAAAAATAGAAAATATAAAAAGGCATAATAACGCCATATTCTGGGAAGTCATTTAAAATATAAATCATGTTGTTTCTTGGTGAAAACCGAGGGAATTGAATATATACAAAATGGGCTTTTAAAAATAGTAATTTAAAAATTTTGATGTAAAATATATTAACTCTGAGTTAGACCAAGTTACCAAGGTTAATACGGATAAAAAATGAAAAAAATTAACAAAGAAAAAAAGGGAAGCTGGAAATGAGCCAAGAGAGAAAAAATTAAACCATTGAAAAAAATACTTAAAATGAAGTGATTGAGATTCGAAGCGAACTCCCTTATAGCTATATTCCCTTGGTTTTTATAACAACCGAGGGAAAATATTGATTATTTTTTAAAATAAAACATGGCTTTCCCAGGACCTAAATCCTTAGTTTTTTATTGTCCGAGGTAAAAGTTTTGTCATAAAAAACTTAATTTGTAATAGTGACATTTGACTTTGAAGCCCATAGGATGCTCCATATAGTTCTCTCTACAAATCACCATGAAGGAAAGTAATATCCCCATCATGTTATTCAACTGCTAAATTCAAGATTGTTGCTAATCCAAGCACAACTTAATACAAGTCATCTTCATCACATGTGAGAAACTTTCTTCAAAGTCAATACCTTTTCTCTAATTAGAATATTGCAATCTAATCTTGTTTTGTAACTTGGTTGAGATTTATTTTCTTTAGAATTTATCTTATATAACCATTTGTTCTTGAGTTCTCTTTTGGCTTTAGGCAGTTTCACCAACTCAAATGTGTGATTCTCATGCAAGAATTTCATTTTCTTGCAAGGCCTTTAACCATTTTTATTTATCGACATTTGTAATAACGTTTTGATAATGCTCTAGCTCTCCATTATTAGTGGTCATCACATACTCATGTAGAGGATATCTCAGAGAAATTTGACGTTCTCCAGTATATCTTCTTAATTTAGGCTCCATCGGTAGCTCGGCTAGAGCCTCATCAACATGCTCGTCATGACAAGTTTCTTGTTCATTTGTTACATTATCATTATTTACATCTATATTTCCCTTGTCAACAAAACTTCCACTAGGAGGTTTAGGCACAACAATATTAATGTAACTTATAGCATCATATTTTGACTTATTGACTTTATCAAAATCTTCATTAGTTTTTTCTTTAAAAAATATCACATCCCAACTTTAGATATTTGTCTTGTCAATTGGATTTCACATTCTATAACCAAAATCTTCAATACCATTACCTACAAACACATAATTTTTAGATATTTTGTCTAGCTTGGATCTCTCATCTCTTGGAATGTGAACACAATCCTTGCAACCAAACACTCTCAAGTGACCATAAAAGACATTTTATCAGTCTATACTACATCACTATCAAGTGGAACAGAAGGAGAAAGATTTATCAAATCTATTTCAGTTGTCAAAGTTTCTCCACAAAAGGCTTTGAATTACTTTACATAAGAGATCATACACCTGATTCTATCATTAATTGTACGACTCATTATCTATGCAACTCTATTATATTAAGGCATCTTTTGAACAATTTTCTCAAGCTTGATTCCATGCTCTTTGCAATACTCTTGAAATGGCATTTGTATTTAGCACCATTATCAACTCTGACAAATTTCAGCTTCCTTCCGTTTTATTTTTCGACACTTGCATGAAATTGCTTGAAAACACCAAATACATGGTCTTTATATTTAAAAACAAAAGCCCACATTTTTATAGAGTGGTCGTCAATAAAAGTAGTAAAGTATGATGCATTACATAAAGATTTATCATCTATCATACAAACATTACTCTGAAACTAGATCTAGAATATTTGGCCTCCTACGAGGAGTGTTACTATAAAAGGAAATTCTATGTTGCTTAACAGAAAAATAATAAGTGTAAGTTTTTTTAGGAGTACTTTTCATTAGAAAAAAATTATTTTCAAGATTGTTAAGTCTTTTCTCACTTAAGTGACCAATGCGTGTATGCCATAAATTCTTAGATGAATATTCCATTGCATTCACTTTCTTCTTGCATAACTTTACTTGCACCCTGTAAAAGATTATGCAACTTTGCTCCTTTGCTACCCCTAGCGATTTTTTGGGGATCTTACATATTCTTCCACTATCAAAGTAAGTGTGATAGCCTTTAATATCCAAGACTTTGACCAAAATCAAGTTGAGATGAATATTAGAAACGTGTCTCACTGTTAGCTGGAGATTTCGAATGATATGTATGTTCTTCGAAGATTTAAGTTTCGGAGAAAGAATGACTTTGAATGGCTATTTTCGAGAATGTTATATATGTTGAAGATTCCTAAAATCAAAGCTGAATCGAGAGGAGTGATCTTCGAAATGCAAACAGTATTAAAACTTAAGGTATTTTTGGTACATTCTCACGAAAGACACGTTTCCACGAGTCGAGTGAGGTTTGAGCGGGAAAGTTTGAAATTCGAAAGGTTCTGTTTGAATCAAGGAGGACAGATGGAGCCCCAGGGATTCGAAGCACATGCATACGGGCGACGTGGCGTTTCGTTAGTGTAGGACCGTTAGGGTCGAATTAGTATAAATAAGGGTCCTAGTAGTAGGATCCAGGGTGTTCATTTTGTGCAAATTACTCACAAATCACTCAAGTATCAAGCGTTAGAGAAAGAGTTTTCGCTGAGAAATGTACGTGTAACACCAACACCTTGTATATGTTTATCTTTCTATTTAAGATTGAAATGTCTTTAAATTCGTTTACTTTCTAGTCAAGTCTTTCCATATTCACAATTTAAATTTCCTTTACATTCTCGTCGAAATTTACTTATGTTTTATTGTCTGACCAGTTTATTTCGTTGTAACTTTAATTAGTTTTATTTTGTAGTTTTGATTCATAGATTTATACCATCATATTATAAAAGAACTAAAAAGCCAAGAGAACATGAACCAAATCATCCTAAAAGACGACTTTTCGACACATGTCCTAGGATCAATCTAGTCAATCCTACAAGTAACCAAAGTATATTCATAATTTGGAGGACTAGCGGTTGTTTACCGGAAATCACCGTAAACACTCACATTCTTAAATTGAAGCTTCCATCCAACACAAATTTCAACCTAAACATCTTCCATACCAAAAATTTCATAAACTCCTTCATTTCTCCTTTTTACCATTCCAAAAATCACCAATAATATAAGATGAGAAGAAATCACGCCCAAGAGTAACATGATACAAGGCACCTGAATTAATATTCCAAGTTGAATTTTAACATACAATGTTTATGAAATAATCATCATAAACAAAATGGACATCACATTTACATGCAACTGTTGGTGTGTATTTATCATTTTCTTTTTCATTGCTTTATTCTTTTTCATGGAATATTCTCTTTTGAGAAGTATGTGTCGTAACAAGAACTTCTCAACATATTGACCTCTTAATTTTTTTCATTTAAAATATAAATTAAGAAATCAACCAAATCTTTATTGAGTCATGAGAAGATCCTCAGAGATCTCATATTATAGAATGATCATTCTTTTAAAAAATGTTTTAAAGGACTTAAAATAAAATATGAAATATTTAGGAGAATTACAACTATATTTAACCTTAAAGTATTTAACATCTACTTTTCTAACCAATGTAAGACTCACACTAATACTTATACAAACATTAATAAGTATTAATAAGTAGCTAGTTTATATAAAACTAGCGTGATACTCGTGCGTCCTCACGGGTACCCGTTGTGGCCGTGTTATTTTGTTATATATATATATATATATATATATATATATATATATATATATATATATATATATATATATATATATATATATATATATATATATATATATATATATATATATATATATATATATATATATATATATATATATTATTCTCTAGAGGTAAATGTCATGAAACCAGATGTGTAAAATATAGAAATTTCTTTTTAATAGGTTGGCGCAAAGTTTGGGATATTTTCATCAATAAAAATTATTTTCCCGTTAATATTCAATATTTCGATCAGTAACTTCATGTTCCCGTAAATATTTAATATTTTTATCAGTAATTCATGTTCTCGTTAATATTGAATATTTTATTCAGTAACTTCATGTCCCCGTTAATATTCAATATTTTGATTAGTATCTTCATGTTCCCGCTAATATTCATTATTTTGATCAGTAACTTCGTATTCCCGTTAATATTCCAAACTTGTTCCCGTTAATATTCAATATTTTTATCAGTAACTTCATGTTCCCGTTAATATTCTTTATTTTGATCAGTAACTCCGTTTTTCCGTTAATATTCATTATTTTGATCAATAACTTTGTGTTCCCGTTAATATTCAAAAATTGGATCACTAACTTAATGTTTCCAATAAAGAATACACAATGTCGATTGTCCAATGCAATAAACTTAGTCACATTTACTTTCAACGTATTTCAAATTTGTTCCCGTTAATATTCAATATTTTTATCAGTAACGCATGTTCCCGTTAATATTCATTATTTTGATTAGTAACTCCGTGTTCCCGTTAATATTGAAAAAATTTATCAGTAAGTTAATGTTTCTGTTGATATTCAAAAAAATTATCAGTAACTTCGTGTTCTCGTTAATATTCAATATTTTGCCAATAACCCCGTATTTCCGTTAATATTTATTATTTTGATTAGTAACTTTATGTTCCCGTTAATGTTCAAAATTTGTTCCCGTTAATATTCAAAATTTTGATCAGTAACTTAATGTTTCCGAACATATTCAAAATTTTGATCAGTAACTTCGTGCTCCCGTTAATATTCAATATTTTAATCAATAACTCCGTGCTCTAGTTAATATTCAATATTTTGAATATTAACGCGATACATGTTCATTCGCACTGGGACTAGTGTGGTACGCTCATTAGTTTCAATATTAAATATTTTGATCAATAAATATTATTTTTCCGTTAATATTTAATATTTCGATCAGTAACTTCATGTTTTCATCATTATTTTTGTTTTGGAATTATTTATAAAACTAAACTTATTCTTGTTATTATTCAACATTTAACTAAATGTGTTAATATCAGTACCATATAGATAAATATATATTGATTATTGATGAACTTGTCCAGTTAAAATTTTAAATTTTATAAATGACAAACAAATTGTATGATTAATAAAAAATATCATACAATTTTGATATTATTTATTCATATATTACTTATGTTTCATTCTATTACTATTTATTCATACAGTACTTATGTTTCATTCGATTACTTATGCTTATTAACACACGTAGTTATTTTTAAATATGTTTTTAAAAAAATAGTCAATAGATCTAATATATTTATTTTATTTGATAGTCTTTAAAAAATTTCATTAATATATATATATATATATATATATATATATATATATATATATAACTTTCAGATTTTATATTTTAAATAATTTAGTAGTATTAGTAAGAAATCTTATTAAAGTGAAAATAGAAAATAGTAGTTAGTTTAATTATGCATTTTTTATCAAAAAAAATTCATACAATATATAAAAGCAATGATATGTCTAAAACACTTTATTAAAATAGGTATATAATAATATTAATCCTTTTGTTAAATGAGAGGTTAGACATCTTCTAACCATATGAAATTTGGTTTCAAAATTAGGTTCATAAATGCATTATTTTGGAAAGTTTCTATTAAATAATTTTGAAGGAAATCAAGTGAGATAAATTATTTTTATTAATTTTTAATGATAATTTGATTTACTCCATTTTTGGTGATACAACATCAATACAATTGGAGTACTAAATATATTTGTAAAGTATTTATTTTATATCAATTAAGATAATGGTAAGTAATTGATATGATTTTAATATATTGATTATATATCAATTAAATTATTCCCAACGTAATGATTTTAATCTATGAATCGTTAAAAAGGCTTTTATATCTTACAAAATTAGATAATTTTAGGTAAATCATACAAAAGTACAATATTTTCTCAAAATTATATTTTTTTTAGGTAAATCATACAATATTGTAAAAACAGTATAATTTTGTAAGATATAAAAGTACAATATTTTCTCAAATCTAATAATTTAAAAATACATGTGGTAAGTATTATATTTTCTTATAATATAATACATTATCTTTCATAATCTTAAATTTTTAATGAATTTCACCCATCTTATTTTATGCCTCATTCTATTAGTATTTACATAGAAATAAAAACAAAATTATATAAATAAAAGAGTTTATCATTTTTTAAAGAAATATATATTTATGCCTCATTCTATTAGTATTTACATAGAAATAAAAACAAAATTATATAAATAAAAGACTTTATTATTTTTTAAAGAAATATATATTTTTCCGTCAATATAGGTTAAACATTTGAAAATATAATGTTATGTGTCAATGTCAAAATGTTATCCAGTATTTTTATAAGTAACGTTATGTTGTCCTTAATATTCAATGATTAGTGATAATAAAATAATTAATAATATTTCATATTATCATATAATTTTGATATTATTTAATTCATAAATTATTTATGTATTTATGATAGATCACAATACTATACTTTATAATCATATAAAAAACTAAACAAAATAAAACAATTATATACTTATATTCGTCACTAAACAACACTAATAAAAAACTTAACCTTCTTTTTAAGAGAAATTAAAAAATAATAAGATAAGTTGTGGATGAGTTGAGTAGTATTGTCGAAAAATAACTATTTACTATAATTATTTAAAATTAATTGAGTAATTTAATATTTTTGAGAATTGAAGATAATATTAATTCAATTTGTATATTTAAAAGATGGGGACAACTTACAAATATATTCAATTCTATAATTTAATGTTATTAATTGATAAATTTTTCCTTAAAAAATTATTTAATATGATTGATTAGAATTAATTATGTAAAATAACAATTGATTAAAATTAATATGATTGACTTTTTCTTTCCTCAAAATGAAATATTTATTAAAAAATATGAGGTATAACTTGATGACTTTTAAACTTGATTTTCATTGCAAAAAAATTAACTGGGAGTAAAAAGTTGGTGTTATGTCTAAAAAAGGGCAAGGAAAATTAAATAAATAAGTATTTATGACTCTTAACATAACATATTTATATAGTTTAAATAATATAATATAAATAAATATTAAAAAATATAAATTAAAAATTAGAGTAATATTTATGATAATTAATTTAAATGATTGTAAGTAATTTTTTTATAACCAATATGGTAATTTTTTATTTTATAACTAATATGGTTATTTTTAAAAAAATTAGAGTATATATAAATAAGCATTATATAGAAGTTGAAAGGTTAGCTGAATAACAAAACATGCACCTATAAAAAAATTTTGTATTTAAATAATATCTGGATCACTATTTTTATAAAAACATTTATTCCCCGTTTATAAAAATAACATCGTGTATATTTTATTTTTTATATAAAATAATTTTTTATATAATGTTTTATAATTTATTTTTAATTGAATGTAACATTTAATATTTTTAAAATAGAAAAATGAAATATATCGTAGATATTAGAAAATATTAAAAATAACAAATTTATCATCATTTAAAAATAAAAAAATAAAAAAGGAAATAAATCAAATGCATATTATATTATTTTTTCGTCGATTTTGCTGTCTAATAACACTATTACATTAACAAAATGCTAAATATAGACAAATTAATAGACCTATATGGATATTTATATTAAAAAATTTATTTTTTAGTATAAAAATAAATCTTATAACTATTAAATAATACGCATAAAAAATTAAAATTTATAATTAATTGTTTATTAAAATATAATACATAATAGCAAGTTATTTGCAATGTTATTTCCATCCACTCATAAAATCATGTTGTGTCTCCCTAGATATTTTTGAAAAATCAAATTTATAAATATTTATCCATTTTAGAGTTTAATGTATCAATAATAATAATTTTACAAATAGAATTCTCAACTCAACCATTGAAACAAAAAATTATATTTTATGTCTATCTTATTTATAATTTAAATTACTTGAATAATAACATAAAAGGAATACCTTTTTTTTCCGTTTATTTTTCTTATTTTCACTTTTTTTATTTTTGATTTGGATTTTGTGGAGAATATTTTTTATTTTATTTATCTAAAGTACAATATAATTTATTTAGGTTAAAAAATTTATAAACAAATATTTTGAAATTAACTAAATATATAGTTTATTAATGATTAAATCGTGATTATGCTATCTTTTTGATCTGTCTAGAAATAATAAAACAAATCAAAATTTATCAGATATAATGGATTAAATTTTATGTATTCTTTGTTTTACTCTTATTCTTTTTTTCTTCTTTAAATAACAACTGAGACCCAAAATCACTGCAATTCCAGAAGAATTGGAAGAACCGATCAACACACCGCAATTCCAGAAGAACGGGAAGAACCGTTGAAAAGACGGACTTATAATTCCAGAAGAACCGGAAGATTGGAACCGGAAGAACCGTTCAACAGTAAAGTTGCCGGAAGAACCGTTGAACAGTAAAGTTACCGGAAGAACCGTTGAACAGTAAAGGTGGAAAGATAAGTTGGAAAGACCAGATTTATAAAAATGGAATCATTTCTAAGGTAGAAAACCAACGGAACCGACAATAAGATCAAAACAACATAAAAAAAATGAAAATGAAAACTCATTAAAACTAAAATAGTAACAAACAAACCACGTCAATGAACCACATACAATCACTGTATAATTTATCTATTCTCTTTTCATCCTATTACAAAAATTAATTGCACTCTGATTACAAAAATTGTACTTACATCTGTATTAACCTCTATTTCTTACGTACTCTACCATTGTACTTACAAAAATGACATAAATCAAATAAAAATAATGATTTGAAAACGCTGATGGCAGTTTTTCCCTTGTTCAGATGAGTTTTGATGAAAACCCTAACAAAGTACATAAATGTAGAAAATTAAACCAAAGACGTTAGTTGGTTTGTTCGGATGATGCTTGATCTCATTCCACCATCGTATCTAAACAACATAAGACCAAAATAATAGAATATAAGAAAAAAAACTCATCAAAATCAAAACAATAACAAACAAACATACCTGATGAGTTTTGTTGAAAACCTAGCAAAGTGCATAAATGTAGAAAATCAAACTAAGATGTCAGTTGGTTTGTTCTGATGTCGTTTGATCTCATTCTAAACAACATAAGACCAAAATAATAGAATATAAGAAAAAAACTCATCAAAATCAAAACAATAACAAATTACAAAAATTGCACTTTCATCTCATTATAAAAATTATACCTAATTTTTTTAACATGCCACAGGTTTGGCCATGTTTGAGTATTTTGTGCGAAAGAAAATGATATAGAGAAACACGTATGAAGGGTTATAAATATTAGAGTCATGATGAATTGGATGGTTGAAAGATTAATGGGTACATAATAGTTAACTTTTCATTTGTGTAACCGTTGAATGTGTAATTGCTGGAAAGTGAAAGGTTGAGGGAAGTAAATATCAGTAATTGGTGGAAGGTGGAGGGAGAGAAGTTGAGAAATCAGCAGCACAAAGTTGAAGGATAAAATTCTCTTCTCACATGAAGCCACTTGGCAGAACCACATAGAAAGTTCAAAAAGATAGAACTTTCTTATACTAGATATATGGCCCGTGCGTTGCACGGGTTTAGCTAAAATATATTTATAAAATATTTTATAAAATTTAAAATATCAATTTAAATAATATAAATATATATAAATAATTTTTTAAATGCAAAAGTGTGTTTATATTTAGTATTAATTTATTATAGAAAATAATTTTTTTATATCATTTATAAATATAAAAATTATATAAAATTTATAAATATAGGGGTTTATTGATAAACGTTAAATATTATAATGTTTAATATACTGAGTTAAATTTTATTTTCAATTAGTAAAAGAGACATTTTTCAATTTTTTAAAATAAATAAAAAAATTGAAGATAGTTTTTATATTATTCAATAAAATTTAAATATTTTATTTTATTTTAATAGTACTATTAGATTATATTATATTCATATATGATTGGATATTTTTATATTATTTATATTTATCTTTTGTTATAGATGCTTTGTAAATAACTACTCATTTATATTATAATAATTATTTATTACTCACTTATCCCATAATACATAATTTGTTAAGTTTAAAAACATACTCATTCGATTATATTTTCAGTAATAAGATAATTTTTTAAGTTTTAAGTATACTCAATCGATTATAATATATTAATTGAATGTTTTTTTAATAAGATAAATATTTCATTTAATTTTATTTTATTTACTATGATTTGATTTATTCTCAATTAAAAATAAACTATCCAACTTTTTGTATTTGTTAATAGATAATATTATTTAGTGATATTGTAATATTATTATTTTTATTTTTAACTATAAGCAATTAATTTGTATTTAATAGAATTTTTATGCGCATAGTTAGAAATTTCAAGCAATAATTTAAATGTCAAATAAAATGAGGGTAACAAATAAATTTTATATTATACGAAATTGAAATAAGAAAATTATTAATTTATTAAAATTAAAAAAATAAATAAATTTATAATGATGTAACTTGTAACACCCCATACATAACTGACTAGTATATTATGCATGAAACGTTAAAATTGATATTGAGTACATACAAAAGCTAAAGTTATAGAAAGATCCATATAAAATACAACATGAAATTCTACTAAGAAACATAATACATGAGTCTTCAATGGATCTTGCACAGCGGAATGTCAAAACCAACGAGGTCTTCGAGCCAACACCACTTCCAAGTCTTCAGTCCAAACCTGTTACTGACCAAACGCTACTAAACCACACCTGAAAAAAATATAAGTTGATTGGGGTGAGATTACTAAATCTCAGTGAGTCCCCCTATCTTACGGGTTCACACGGCCCTACAAGGTACATGCAATCAACGGATCCGCCGTGGATCCGGGGTTTACCTCACGGCCAGGTACAAATACACAACAAGGACAATATCACCATTAGAAGTCCCGTGACTAACCAATGAGATATCATTAACACACAAACAACACACAAGTATGATGTTGCTAGTACAATCACGTCGCCATGATTGTACCAACCCACCGGAGAGGACCTACTGATATTGCCTATGTGGCATCACTAGGGGTGAATAAGCAAGTGATCATACCGATATGGTATCACTATCTCACCGTACCAACATCCGATGTTTTCCTGCCAGAGGAAATGCCCTTTTCAGTACATGGTGAGTATACACCAGATCATTCCCACCAAGCACTAGCATTTCTTTAAGTAACACGATGAGTATACACCAGATCATTCCCATCGAGTACCCACATATATCATACCGATCAATGAGTATACACCAGATCATTCCCATTGAGAGCGGTGAATATGCCCAGCTATCCCTTCCCACCAATGAGTATACACCAGATCATTCCCATTGGCGGCCATCCACGGAGTATACACCAGATCATTCCCACGTGGAGGGGGACATAAAGATGACGACATACGCAATGAGTATACACCAGATCATTCCCATTGCGTACTCGTTAATGCACAAAATCACAACATACATGATGAGTATACACCAGATCATTCCCATCAAGTATGCATATAATCATATCCGAAAGTTGACCAGAACAAACATAAATCAAGTGATCATTGTCACACAAATCATCAAGCCATAATAGCATTTATCATCATAAAGCATTCAAATATAATGCATTAATTAATGATCCGCATACGGAGAATCAACACATCCATGATCATTAACAGCATTAACATGATCAAATATAATTTAAACAAGTCTCACACGACTAAGGAGGCATTCGGTTCTTTATTCGGAACAGAACTGCTCTCGGGGGAATTAGTAATGTAGGATCTCGCCCGAAGAGGTTCACTAAATAGGGTTCTAATATTATTAAATCTCACATTCTGATTTGGGGACCAATTCTATTGGAAAGTACATGTCGCTAGCTTTCCAACGATATAAAATTTGCGCAATTCCGATGCCCGAGCTGAAAGTTATGAATTTCCGAAGTTTGCTGATTTTTCCCTTTTAAACCCAGCGTAACGGGTTACGCAAAAACCGTAACCGGTTACGGGCACGAAAAATGGCCCAGAACTGCATTTTCAGCAGCGTAACCGGTTACACCAACACCCGTAACCGGTTACACTGTACCAGAAATGAATTTTCTGCATTTTGAGGGTTCTAAACCAGTCCCAATTGCTCTAAATTGGTTCCCTGCATCACTAACATAATCCCAACGAATTTATAACAGGTACATACTCAGAACCACCAACATGCAAAGGCTTATAGCCAAGGAACACATTATGCACTAATTGATCAAGCATGCAACAACAATCATCCAAACACTGACACATTCAGGCATGTCTCACTAACCCATTCAACATGTAATTAATCCCCATTCCTACCCAAGTCCTATCTAATGGGACTCACCTTGCATCAATGGGGCTTTGGATGATGAACATGCTGCAATTGAGCTCCTCCCTTGACCAAAACTCCAACTCCCAATTCATCAAACCCGTAGCCCATTCTTCATCACATTCAGCATGCATGCCCCAACTTCAAACTCGTTTTTCTCCTTCAAAACAGAAGCTATAAATGCGAACTATAGGTGCAAATCGAAGAGAAATTCGTTAGCTTTCCAATGGGACCAGAATCGCTACGATCGGAGTTACGAGTTGAGAGATATACCTGATTTAGTGGAGCTGTATCAAGGTTGCGAAAATGCTCTTGTTGGGCTTGATTGTTCTTTCTCTTTGTGCTTCTAACTCTTTCACTTTCATAAAAATCTGAATTAGAAAAATAGTGCTCTTACCTAATTGGTCTTAGCCCATGCAATAGAGGTTAATGTCTCATTTGCCCTCTAACTAAGTCATATTCACCAAATTGCCATTTTGTTGGTTTCTAATCACTCTCCTTGGATCCTAACCATTCCAAATAAACATTCTCTTAACAATTGTTAATGATGCTTAATAGTATGTTGACACTTATTAGTCATTAGGCATCACTAAATATTCATGCTTTGAGAAATAGGGATGTTACATTCTCCCCCCCTTAATTTGAATTCGTCCTCGAATTCTTCCGTTCACCAAGAAAACCAACTCTTCATATCTATCAAACCAAGAGAGAGAATGTTACTCGCATTCCTCTTTAGATAATCTCGCTACTCTGTCTGATGGTCATTCGGTACGAAGAAACATAATCTGTCAAGATGCTTGCATCCCACTACACATGATTAGAAACCTTAACTCTCAAGCAACACTTCTAATCTGATACTTCGTCTTGACACACCTGGGGAAAGGGTCCTCGACCTTTACTGCTCTGCACTAAATCTCCAAAACTTCAAAAACTCCAATAATCCACTTATGTCGGATATCCTTCGTTTCATTCTCTGATGTGTTCACCCTCGTTCAACAAACATTACTGATCCACTCAGCTCCTTGAATTATTTCCCGTTTGAGAATTACTGCCACCACGTCACTTCTGCGATAACACTTCGGATTATTCTTCATTCGAGTCCATACAATATCATTAAGTGATCTTCAAATCCCTCGGTCTTAACCTCTGGTTCCTAAAGTCTTAGGACGATTGTTCCAAATTTACCATTACTCATACAACTGAATTCTTTTTACTTAAACCCTTACTCCAGTTTAGACATAACAACTGTCACCGTAAACCGCGAAGGTGTAATCGTCTTGCAACTATCGCCTTGACATTCGACAACTTCGAACAAGATTCTACTGATAAGACGCGAAATTCAACAACTGACCTGTAACCATTGTACCAGTCTTCCTGTACAATCATAGTACACAAGGCATAACCACAAAGAACTTGCGCCAACTGAATGTCCTCCCTAGCCTTCAGCATTTCGACGGTCTGATACTCAGTCCAATCCTTGTGACTTGCAAGCTAAACTGATGATCTACGAACGTCGGACCGCATGCCATCCACAAAATGTAATCCCAAGTTGGCCCATAGACAACACCTCTCGAGTTTATGGTGGATCCTCGAGTGACTGGAATGAACGAAACGCTGCTTCGACAATTTCCCTTAGGAACATACTTTCATCCCAACATAGAGTCCTACAAATAGTCCGTTCGTTCCTACCTCAGACTTATCTGATTCTTCCTTGATCCGTTGCGCTACTCTGATTCCAACAAGTCACACACCTTGAAATTCTCTGAGTCACTTTATATCCATAATTCACTTGGTTTCCATTAATACACAATAATCCCTATTCCACAGTTATCCAATTACAACACGCGCCAGAACTCCATATACATCCATCATCGACTACTACTCTTCGAAATTGCGTACTCTTCTGAATCAAGCTTCTACTTACTCTGCCATTCCATATAGTTCATCTACCACAACTGGGGCACACGTTTCATCCTCAGGACATTGAAACCCAAATAGTCACTGACTTAGAGGTTCACCCTTGTAACTGATTTCCACAGCGTACAACTGCTATGTCTTTCAGTTCAACCAATCTTGTTGCTCAACCGGTGCAATGAATCCTTCAAAAACATACTGCAATTCATGATAACTCTAGCAGTCTTACACAACTTCTACCCAACCATACACCTTCATTCTCTTAGCGTAGTATCACCTCTCATAACTCGTGTGAATTACTGATATAACAATCCACCCATAGCCACACTCCATTCACACAGTCATCTAATGTCTGTTCCACCTCTGAATCTGACACTAAACTGGCTTCGTCGGAGGCAGCATCCTTCATTGCAGTGCTCCCAACGGTCTGAGTGTAGCCACAATGCAAGAGATTGCACTTTGTATTTCGAACATATCTCTTATAGACTCCTCAGAAGTTCTCAAACCAAAATGTCTATGCTTTACCAGGATTGACACTTCTCCACTCAGAGTATCTAGCAATACCTTACCAGACACATCACACATCGAACTAGTCCAAGACACAATTCGCATATTCCATCACCGGTCGCCAATGGTACATGATAGCCACTCACTATGCTGACCAGGATATCATGACCGCACATAAGTTTCACTCTAGGCACCCATGCAAAATTGCCAACTTAACACTTCACAAAATGAGAGCATCCCCAAGGTACAATCGGATACTAACTCACGCGATCACGATCACTCAGAGTCTCCATAAGTATAGTATTGGGTCTTGATCCATCACATCATCGCCTGTCTATTTATTCCTCTACTATCGAGTGCGATGTATGGATCCTTATCCCACATTCCTTATGAGAGTCTGGATCTGCATCTCAGGAGTATCACGTCAGAATTCTACCTTGAGCTTCGGATCACCTTTGTCCCACACATGTCGGAAAAAGGATTACTCACGCATCTTGTGCACGATGGTGATACTGTGGCATTATACCCGTCTGGCAGTACCAACATGGTGGTCTAACTCCGAGGCCATGTATCTAGGTAACCTACCTCAGTGGCGTATAATGATCTCCACGCGTATCCTAGAGTCACAACCGACAAGTGTCTGAACAGGCTTCCAATAGGCTCATCGTTCCTCAAATCCTTCGAATTATACTACTCAGGATGCTAAAACCTGAGAGTGCTACAATTCAAGGTTTACTTACTTGGAAAGCCAAAACGCCAAGCACGAAGATTTGAAGTTCAACTTCGGATCACCATGCAGTGCGCGTACCCACTCGTCCCACGCATGCATGAGATTCCAAGGATAATTCAGTTCAGATAGGAATACTATGGTTCCTAACAACCAACATAACTGCGATCATCCTACTGACGTTCCGGATAGATCTTAGTTCTTACTCGCCTGAACGCCCAACGCCAAGCGTAGTTCTATGGCTTCACTCGGGGTCAGACAAATAACAACTAACAAGAACTTAGGTCACTGCATCTCACGTTTCTACATCATTTCATATTCCATCTAGCGTAGTTCTAGAACTTAAATACAAAATGATAAGAACGGAAATGCATGCCCTCTTCCACCGACAAGGTATTCAAGCTTCGCCAATCTTAAGTTACCAAGCTCATACATTCCACCAACATCTACTAGGTAACTACTCTCACTTAAGGTACTTCAAGTTGGATCAGGATCTAATACTTCATCCATCCAATTACTGTCCGTACTAGCACAAACAGAAAGGTCTGACTCCTCTGTCCGCATTTCCAAAGGTTATTTTGTCCTATCAGCTCACCCGTCACACTTAACACCGACAGCATCATCAGTACTGAATCCTACTAATTCCCAGCTCAACAACTTAGGTTCAAAACCTTGCAGGTTTTACGAGTCCTCGTGGCGGCTCTGCCATAATTCTACTGTCTCACACTCAGTCGATGAGTTGATCAAGTTCAACAACTGAATGAGATGTTAGTAAAATCAGGCTGGCAACACACACTTGAGAGGAGGAAAAGGAGTTGCTAGTGATGTCTCATGGCTCGGCCGAGAATCGACCTGCTCTGATACCAACTGTAACACCCCATACATAACTGACTAGTATATTATGCATGAAACGTTAAAATTGATATTGAGTACATACAAAAGCTAAAGTTATAGAAAGATCCATATAAAATACAACATGAAATTCTACTAAGAAACATAATACATGAGTCTTCAATGGATCTTGCACAGCGGAATGTCAAAACCAACGAGGTCTTCGAGCCAACACCACTTCCAAGTCTTCAGTCCAAACCTGTTACTGACCAAACGCTACTAAACCACACCTGAAAAAAATATAAGTTGATTGGGGTGAGATTACTAAATCTCAGTGAGTCCCCCTATCTTACGGGTTCACACGGCCCTACAAGGTACATGCAATCAACGGATCCGCCGTGGATCCGGGGTTTACCTCACGGCCAGGTACAAATACACAACAAGGACAATATCACCATTAGAAGTCCCGTGACTAACCAATGAGATATCATTAACACACAAACAACACACAAGTATGATGTTGCTAGTACAATCACGTCGCCATGATTGTACCAACCCACCGGAGAGGACCTACTGATATTGCCTATGTGGCATCACTAGGGGTGAATAAGCAAGTGATCATACCGATATGGTATCACTATCTCACCGTACCAACATCCGATGTTTTCCTGCCAGAGGAAATGCCCTTTTCAGTACATGGTGAGTATACACCAGATCATTCCCACCAAGCACTAGCATTTCTTTAAGTAACACGATGAGTATACACCAGATCATTCCCATCGAGTACCCACATATATCATACCGATCAATGAGTATACACCAGATCATTCCCATTGAGAGCGGTGAATATGCCCAGCTATCCCTTCCCACCAATGAGTATACACCAGATCATTCCCATTGGCGGCCATCCACGGAGTATACACCAGATCATTCCCACGTGGAGGGGGACATAAAGATGACGACATACGCAATGAGTATACACCAGATCATTCCCATTGCGTACTCGTTAATGCACAAAATCACAACATACATGATGAGTATACACCAGATCATTCCCATCAAGTATGCATATAATCATATCCGAAAGTTGACCAGAACAAACATAAATCAAGTGATCATTGTCACACAAATCATCAAGCCATAATAGCATTTATCATCATAAAGCATTCAAATATAATGCATTAATTAATGATCCGCATACGGAGAATCAACACATCCATGATCATTAACAGCATTAACATGATCAAATATAATTTAAACAAGTCTCACACGACTAAGGAGGCATTCGGTTCTTTATTCGGAACAGAACTGCTCTCGGGGGAATTAGTAATGTAGGATCTCGCCCGAAGAGGTTCACTAAATAGGGTTCTAATATTATTAAATCTCACATTCTGATTTGGGGACCAATTCTATTGGAAAGTACATGTCGCTAGCTTTCCAACGATATAAAATTTGCGCAATTCCGATGCCCGAGCTGAAAGTTATGAATTTCCGAAGTTTGCTGATTTTTCCCTTTTAAACCCAGCGTAACGGGTTACGCAAAAACCGTAACCGGTTACGGGCACGAAAAATGGCCCAGAACTGCATTTTCAGCAGCGTAACCGGTTACACCAACACCCGTAACCGGTTACACTGTACCAGAAATGAATTTTCTGCATTTTGAGGGTTCTAAACCAGTCCCAATTGCTCTAAATTGGTTCCCTGCATCACTAACATAATCCCAACGAATTTATAACAGGTACATACTCAGAACCACCAACATGCAAAGGCTTATAGCCAAGGAACACATTATGCACTAATTGATCAAGCATGCAACAACAATCATCCAAACACTGACACATTCAGGCATGTCTCACTAACCCATTCAACATGTAATTAATCCCCATTCCTACCCAAGTCCTATCTAATGGGACTCACCTTGCATCAATGGGGCTTTGGATGATGAACATGCTGCAATTGAGCTCCTCCCTTGACCAAAACTCCAACTCCCAATTCATCAAACCCGTAGCCCATTCTTCATCACATTCAGCATGCATGCCCCAACTTCAAACTCGTTTTTCTCCTTCAAAACAGAAGCTATAAATGCGAACTATAGGTGCAAATCGAAGAGAAATTCGTTAGCTTTCCAATGGGACCAGAATCGCTACGATCGGAGTTACGAGTTGAGAGATATACCTGATTTAGTGGAGCTGTATCAAGGTTGCGAAAATGCTCTTGTTGGGCTTGATTGTTCTTTCTCTTTGTGCTTCTAACTCTTTCACTTTCATAAAAATCTGAATTAGAAAAATAGTGCTCTTACCTAATTGGTCTTAGCCCATGCAATAGAGGTTAATGTCTCATTTGCCCTCTAACTAAGTCATATTCACCAAATTGCCATTTTGTTGGTTTCTAATCACTCTCCTTGGATCCTAACCATTCCAAATAAACATTCTCTTAACAATTGTTAATGATGCTTAATAGTATGTTGACACTTATTAGTCATTAGGCATCACTAAATATTCATGCTTTGAGAAATAGGGATGTTACATAACTGTAAGTAATTGTATAAGATTATGGATTGTAATTTATTATTTTATTAGGATAAACAAATGAGATATTCATTCATTTTAAAATTTTAGAGATAAACTTTGAATATATATCTAATTGTTTTTAATTTTTATATTGAAGGGTGCACAAAAGTAAACAATGGTTTTAAATAAATTATATTTTTTTAAATAAAAAATTAATATTATCTTTTATATGGTACAATATAATAATAAATTCGTTTACTTTAATTTGAGATTATATAATTTTATTATGAGAAATATTTTATTAGAGTTGTTTGACCAAATCCAAAACACATCCACTTATAAGTAATCATAAAGTTTCCATAATTTTATATACATGTATAAATCAATACTACAAAAGCAATGATATACAAAATTTGATTAATACACTAGTACAAAAAGATCAATATAATTTTAAAATTTACACCCAATATACAAAAAACGGGTGTAAATTAAAAATGCGGTGGCAATTTTGTAAATAATATGTCATTTTAAATATTATCAGGTGATAATTTACACCCTATTTTCTAAAAACGGGTTTAAATTAAAAATATTATTATAATCAAAGTTCAATTACTCCCTTTAAACAAAAAATGGGTGTAAATTTATATGAAAAAAATTGTTTAAATTTATAACTCAAAATATATAATCTATATAGCATTTTAATAAATAATTTAAATATCATTAATAAATTAATGAATGAATATTAATGGATCTAAATTTATTAGGTGAATAAAATAGTTTAAACATTATACAAAAACTCTTTATTAGGTGAAACATTATACTTTAAACATAATTCTTTAAATTTATTAATATAATAAATACTTTCTCTATTTTCTATTCAACTCTTTTACGGAACTCATTTTCAACTCTTTCAGAAAACCCATTTTTAATCTAACTCGATTTCATTCATGCATTTCGCGCGCTGCTTTAGGCCATGGCAATTTCGGAATTCAGCGAGTTTGATTGGAAAAGAGGTTGATTTCGGATTTCTTGATTTCTCTAAACCACACTACAATACCCTTGCAGTGACGACACCGTTCCCTCACTGAAAAACGAAGACCTCTTCTTCGCTCACTCTCATTTCACCAAAACGTTTACGACAACGAAGCTGAGGGGAAACTATTGCAGTGACGACAACGAAGCTGAGAAGAAATTATTGCAGTGACGACACCGAAGCTGAGAGGAAACCATTTCACAGTGACGACAACGAAGCTTAAAATCTGGTATCGATCTCGATTCCATTCTCAATTTTCTACGGCTGATCTATGGCTGTTAACGATCATGCATATTCAATTTACACAGCGAAGTTAGGGTTTAATTGATTTGTATTCATTTGCAGATAACTGAATCGTGATCATGTGGGGGAGATTTTCCTTTTCTTCTCTCCTTGTTAAAGATTCTACGCACGCCACATGTTTGTTACTTTGCTGGTTTTGTCATCTTTCTCACCAATTTGGAAGCATAGTTAATGTCCATGAACTTGATGAATATGCTAGTATGAGAATGGTTTAGTATTGAATCTCATACATGTTTCCATTTCACCGATTCAAGATACTGTTATTCTTTATCTGCAGGTTCATGCTTTGCAAGATTGGATAATATTTTGTTAAACAATAAAAGTGGAGATTAGTAAGGTTTATTTTAACATGAACATTGTTTAGTATTTTCTTATATATTGTGCGGTTATATGTGTAGCTGGAAGAAGGTCAAGTGAAAATGCATCCATGTTTTGAAGAAGAGGAAGATGCCAAGGTTGCTTTTATGAGTAGGATTTAGAGCTTACCAAACTCATTTTGGTTTCTTTAAAAAACAAAATTCTGGGGTATCTTTCTGCAGTTCCTTACCACCAGCAAAGTCACTCTTTTAGCAAGGAATATGTGAGCCATCATTCAATTAATTGGTGTAGTTAGTGTTATACTTTATTTATTCTAGTTTCCCATTCTATTTTAATATTCGACTTAAGTATGGTTTTAACTATAGCTATTATGGTTTCTCGTGCATAGATTTATTAGAATATAATGTGTTAGACTGTTTCCACATGAGTTTCTTATTAAGATCTGTTGTAACATGGAAATTTCAGCTTATACCGCTTCCAGCAATATGGAGTAAACTTGTAATAATTGGAAGTTTCATAGCAGGGTGAGCTAGAAATATGATTGAAGAACATTTAATTATCGATTGATTTTAGTTATTATAACTTTTTGATTCTCTATGATCCATTTTAATGAGTTTAGTTTGTGAATTTGAATTGGTTTTCAGTTTTAGAACTCAAGTTTGTGCATTGAATTTTCTAGTTTAAGATTGTGTTACTCTGAGAATTTATCCTAGCTGAAGCATGTGTTTGTTATTTTGCCTTGAGCAGGTTGATTCTAGGTTGTTGAGGGTTGTGGCTATTGAACATCCAAAGGATGCTGATATTGCGGCAGAACAACAGTCTCTCATGTGTCTGATATTGTTGGTCCAGTAAGTATTGATTCTAGTTTGATTGTTTTTGGCATATGTTGTGTGTGTGAGTGTGGTTATGATGTTATGTTATGTTTATGTAGACTGGAGTTGTTTATGCGGTGGAATTCTCCCATCGAAGTGGGCGTGACTTGGTCAATATGGCTAAGAAACGTACTAATGTTATACCGATTATCGAAGATGCTAGACACCCAGCTAAGTACAGAATGTTGGTTGGTATGGTCGATGTGATATTTTCTGATGTTGCTCAGCCTGATCAGGTGTGAATTAAGTTTGAATATGCTCTACTTATTCGTAACTTCAGTTTCAGTAATGTTATATATTTGCTAATTACGTATTTTTACACTGATTTACTTGTTGTTTTACTTGTTACACTGATTCTCAGCTAAGTACCCTTAAAAGCTTATTTTTTTGTGTTTTGTTTAATATCTCTTAAATTTTGTATTTTGAATCCAATTCTGTTTATATGATCATTCATTTTTAAGTAAAATTGTTTTGCGGACTATCAGTGCATGTGATGATTTACTCGGATTCCCCTTCAAGACTTCTTGGATGATGTAGTCCCTGCTGAGGCAGTGTTCACCAGTGAAGTGAACAAGTTGAAAGCAGATCAATTTAAACCATCTGAGTAAGTGACTCTTGAACCATTTGAGAGGGACCATGCTTGTGTTGTTGGTGGCTACAGAATGCCCAAGAAGAAGAAAGATGTCGAGTAACTTAACCTAATTTTCTTTGAAAAATTAGGATTTTTTGATGACTCCCAGTTAAAGATATTACTGTTTTCAATTTTGAATTGCAGAATGCACTCTATAATATGTTATCTGAACTAAATTTATATGGTTTTTACTTTTTAATTATGTATATGGTGTTGGGCTGGACAGAAATCAGTTTTATTATTTACAGTACCAAAGGAGCTAAAGCTGTGAAAGCTTTCAGGAACATTCCTGGTGTTGAGATAACCAATGTGGAGAGGTTGAATCTTTTGAAGCTTGCACCTGGTGGACATTTGAGATAAGTTTTTGAACTCTTGTCTCTGGTTTCATATTTTGAACCCTTGCCTCTGACTTCGGGAGCAACTGATTGGTTGGGACTACTTCGGGTGGAATCTCATTTGTCGCTTCAACTCCTGCAGGGTTAGGATTAGCATTGACAGGAACTTCTTGTTCTTCAACTATTCTGTCACCAGTTTCATCTGTAATCCCCTCTCCTGCAGGTAAAGCCTCGGGACTTGGCAGAGTAACTTGAGTCTCGGTCTCTTCGTTTTTGGGTTCTTCAGAAGCCTGTGAAGGGCTAGGTTGAGGAACCGGGTTTGCTTTGCTTAGCATATAGTCATGAATCTGTGATGACAAAGTACAATCAGTAAAAGGTATTGTAAAAAATTGATCCAGGTAAACATAAAGAATTTGTCAATAAACATGTATTACAGGAAAAACAATAAGCAACATTTACCTCGTCAATCAGTTTTTGACGTTCAGGAGTCCCAAATTTTGGAGATGCTTCACGAGATTTAATGGCTAAGGCACGCCTATCTTCTTTTTTGTAGTCTAATGAGCCCAAGGCACCATTTGGGCTGGTGGGCATGAACGCAATCAGTGCAACTAGAGCGGTCCTAACTGTCATAAGAAATTTATATCAATTAAATGGTAAAAGAGATTCTTCTTCCATCAAAGCATGACTCTTCAATAGTTATGGTAAATACTAAGAGGGGTTTGAAAGAGTTTATTTGAGCTTATGATAATAGGTATATTGAGCTTATGAAAATGGAGAGTAAGTACTAAATAACGAAAGCATTTGAAAATGCTTTCATTTTGATAAACTGCTTTCAGCTTACGAAGAGTTTATCCTCATTTCTATTATATTCTAGAAACAATATATACATAAGCTCTTACACGACATGTGTTAATATAAGCTGTATATCCAAACACCCCCTAAATGACAAGAGTCACAACAAAATAAAGAAAACAATACACCTGGTGGACATTTGAGATAAGTTGTTGAGATAATCCTTATGCTAAGACTGCGAAGAGAGCAGCTTTGCTTGCTGAGGCTCAGCGTGTTAAGGCTAAGGCAGAGAAGCTTGATAAGAAGAGAAAGTCTGTGTCTAAGGTGATAATGATATTAATATTATTCTCAGTTTTTCATATTTTGTTTACATACTGATAATGCTTGAGATGTAAAATATGTTGTATATACTAGTTGACATGCTTGCATAGCTTATGCTTTTGATGTTTAAGGTATATTTTTGTGCATTTATGAAATTGTATTTACATGTTAGTTTTTAGTGTTGGTTTGGTTTGTTCTTAGTATCTGCTGTGAAATGATAAGTTATATGGTAGTTGTTGTACTTTGATTTGAATTGTGATTTACTAATGTGTAGTGACCCTTTAAAATATAGGTTTAATGTTTAAAATAGGCTAATAGATTATACGTATTAAAAGAGATATCGTATTAAACTGTTCAATTCACAACGAAATATTACAATAAAAGTTTAAAAAGTAAAAAATTGTGTTAAGTTACCATAACAAAGAAACTCAAATACATAAATGTATTATATTAACATATGAAAGAACCTCAAATTTTACTTGAAACAGAATAATGAGAAAAAGTAAGTATCACGAGTGCAGTATGAGTACTTCACTATTTTAGAAGTAGCCATGCTTCAGAGTTACTTGTACTTTTTTTGAAGTGCATAAAAATATAGCCATTAATCTCTAGTGAAGTGCATAAAAGATATAGCCATTAATCTCTAGTGAAGTGCATAAAAGATATAGCCATTAATCTCTAGGATTCAGCTTATATGAAGTGCAGCAGGGGTATATCTATATATGAGAAAATCAAGGGAGTTAGTTTAGATAAATCCATTAGTCTCTATTAACTAATAATTAGCTCATCACAAAAATATGACCCACTTAGCACTTTATTCTAGAATTTCTTATTTGACTTTGAAATATCCTACTTCTCCCAAGTCACAAGTCAAATTGTGGTTGTTTTGATGAAAATGTTTGTTAATTTTGGTTTAATACTCAAATTACGGTCATGTTTGTACTCATTTGACATGTTTTTAAAGTTAATGTGTGGTCTTTGGTGCTCACACTTTGACCAATGGGTTTGATAATCCAAGTTCTCCTTTTAGTATATCTGAGTAGCTAGTGACAAATTTTCCCAGTACAAAATGGTTAGTGGTCTATTAGACTATTACAAGTTTTCATGGTGTAAAATAATATATGTTGCAGTACCTTTTCATGGACCAATATATGTTGCTTTGGTAAAAGGTACTGGCAGAAATCAATGACTGCAAGGACTGAAATCCCATTGGTTTATGAAGATCAACACCAGGTAAGCCTTCACCTTCTATCATATTATCTTTTAGCCTAATGGTAAAGTGTTTGACATTGTACTTTTAAGAGATGAAGTTTAAATCTATATGAGATTGTTGTTAAATGATCATTAATTCTAATGTTATTAATAATAATTTCTCTGTTCTACATATAAAAATAATATAAGGCCATCTTTAGGACTTGTATACGAGAGAACTTATAACTTGTAAAAAAAAAGAGAGAATTTAATTCATAGTTACAAGAATCTAATTCTATGTTTTTCTACACAATCACTCTTCATGTCAAATATAAAGGAGATTATGTTGGTTGATATTTCGAAGATAAAATTAGTATTTATCTTATCTATTGCTCCAAGTATAATGTTGAAAAGTGTGATGAATTGCAGCACATAGTAGTACACACGGGAGATCATGAAAGTGGTTGCAGTAACTGGCACAATATCTTCCCAAAATTAAAAGTGTTCACCGTTGAAGGTTGCATGAAATTAGAATACTTATTTGAACAATACAGTGATGCTCATCCAAACCATAATGAGATTTACCTTCAGCTTCCAGCATTGGAAGAACTCTATCTTTGGAATTTGCATACAATAACGCTAATAATGTGCATACAATATATGATCAGCTTTGAAGGTACAATAACGCTAATAATGTTTTTATTTTATTTTTATTTTTATTTTTATAATAATTGAAAATGATGGTGTACATTAACTTTGGTTGTTGGTTGTAGATGTATTGAAGGAGTTTACTTCTAAGAAATGCGGTAAACTTGAGAAATTGCTTAAGGAAAATGGTAATCATGGGGTTCAGATGAAACACAAGATTCTAGAGCACCGAAGCTAACCGTCAAGCATGGCGTAAAATTATATATGAAGAAAGTATTATGACTTAGTTAAAATATAATTTTTATGTGTATGATTTTATAATACTTGAAATATTATGACTGTCCATGATTTTGTATACTTTTTGGTTAATATTAAAAATATTTTGACTTAGTTAAAATATGATTTTTATGCGTATGATTTTATAGTATTTACAATATTATGACTGAAAATAAAATATAACTAAATGGTGTTTATGAAATAGGGTGTAAATAGATATAATTGTTCATTTATAAATGGCGTATTTACACCCGATTTTTACTAAAATAGGGGGTAATTAAGAACATATTTACACCCGATTTTTATTAAAATAGGGTGTAATTAAAACATAATTAAGCTCAATTACACCCGATTTTTATTAAAATAGGGTGTAATTAAAACGTAATTAAGTCCAATTACACCCGATTTTTATTAAAACAAGGTGTAATTAAAACGTAATTACGCTCAATTACACCTTATTTTTATTAAAACAGAGTGTAATTAAAAATGTAATTACGCCCAATTACACCCGATTTTTATTAAAATAGGGTGTAATTAAAAACGTAATTACGCCCAATTACACCCGATTTTTATTAAAAATAATGGGTGTAAATTTAATAAAAAACGGGTGTAAATTAACATTTTTGTACTAGTGATAACAGCGAAAAACTATAAATGTGTCTTTTTAACAATGACTAATCTCATGAATCATATATCCTCACACATTTAGTCAATTTTTCCAATTTAAAACTCTATCGTATAGTCAATTGTGGCTCAACCTCTTTTTTTATACAAAAATATGTAATTTCAACTGGGAAAAGAAAATTCTAATAGTCTAAATTACTTGTAAGATGTAATTAAAATGATGAGTAAAAAAAAACAATAAATAAATTCTTAAAATTTCATATCTTTTTTTTTCCGGTTAATTATAGCAAATAGAAAGTAAACTAAAATAATATAGTAGCCAAAACTCCATTAGAATTTATCAAATCCAAAAAATAATAAAATAGTAATGGTTCAAATCACATATATATGATATAATAAGATATGATATAATAAGAATGGATAATGGAAAAGACATGGAAAGAAAATCTTCAAAATTACATTCCTTTCCTGTTCTTCTGAAATAAACTCAAACAATATATTAGCAATTTTCAAATAAATTTTTTTGATTAAAAAAATCTGATATATAATTATTTTATAAAATGAATAAATATATTATAGATATTGAAAATAAAATGATAAAAAAATATTAAATAAACATGATTATTAATGATATATTAGTATAATTTAACTTTATAATTTCAAATTTAGTTGATGCAATTAAAATGGTTAGAGACAAACTTACCTCTAAGATGTCACACTTGTCATCGATTTCTTGAACACTAAAGATGCAATTGAAACAATAATATAAAGATAAGATCAAGTTACTTGAGTTAGTATTAAACAATATTAACTAATGAATAGTCAAGATAATACGAAGATAATACGAAGATTTATAAAGATAAACAAAAATTACAATACAAAAATAAAATTGCTGCTACAAAGTTACTACTAAAAAGTGATTACAAATCAAAATCAAATATTAACTGATCAACAATTAAGATAATATGAAGATTAAGAAAGATAAACACAAATAATAATATAAATTTAAAAAGCTGCTAAAAAGTTGCAGTTTATAATTTATAAGGGATTACAAATCCAAATCACCATCTATATTCAATATTTGGTATATACACATAATTGAATGAATATTTCTTGAAAGACACAATGTAGAGAAAAATCTAAAAAGAGAAATAGAAAAAAAATTGAGATTGAAGGCCATTTTTATAAGTGTATTTATAATGAATACATAGAATTCAATGAGAGAGTAAATGAAAAGTAAAAAAATTGTAACGTATCTTTTATGTATTCAATTAAAAAAGTTAATAAATTTTATTTTGGAATAAATTAAAATGGGGATGATGGAAAGTTTTTATTCTTACCGTTGAAATCTTCCATTAATTCTTATTGAACATAATAGCATTAAAAAAGTCAATAAAAAACATTTAATTGTTACATTTAAATTTATTCTTATTAAACTTTTTTTTATTAGTTTAAGAGTTAATAATATATATTGGCAATAAGAGTTACCAACATAAAATTTTATTTTGGAATAAATTAAAATGGGGAAGATGGAAAGTTTTTATTCTTACCGTTGAAATCTTCCATTAATTCTTATTGAACATAATAGCATTCAAAAAGTCAATAAAAAAACATTTAATTGTTACATTTAAATATATTCTTATTAAACTTTTTTTTATTAGTTTAAGAGTTAATATATATTGGCAATAAGAGTTACCAACATAAAATTTAAATAAACATGATTATTAATGATATATTAGTATAATTTAACTTTATAATTTCAAATTTAGTTGATGCAATTAAAATGGTTAGAGACAAACTTACCTCTAAGATGTCACACTTGTCATCGATTTCTTGAACACTAAAGATGCAATTGAAACAATAATATAAAGATAAGATCAAGTTACTTGAGTTAGTATTATACAATATTAACTAATGAATAGTCAAGATAATACGAAGATAATACGAAGATTTATAAAGATAAACAAAAATTACAATACAAAAATAAAATTGCTGCTACAAAGTTACTACTAAAAAGTGATTACAAATCAAAATCAAATATTAACTGATCAACAATTAAGATAATATGAAGATTAAGAAAGATAAGCACAAATAATAATATAAATTTAAAAAGCTGCTAAAAAGTTGCAGTTTATAATTTATAAGGGATTACAAATCCAAATCACCATCTATATTCAATATTTAGTATATACACATAATTGAATGAATATTTCTTGAAAGAGACAATGTAGAGAAAAATCTAAAAAGAGAAATAGAAAAAAAATTGAGATTGAAGGCCATTTTTATAAGTGTATTTATAATGAATACATAGAATTCAATGAGAGAGTAAATGAAAAGTAAAAAAATTGTAACGTATCTTTTATGTATTCAATTAAAAAAGTTAATAAATTTTATTTTGGAATAAATTAAAATGGGGAAGATGGAAAGTTTTTATTCTTACCGTTGAACTCTTCCATTAATTCTTATTGAACATAATAGCATTAAAAAAGTCAATAAAAAAACATTTAATTGTTACATTTAAATTTATTCTTATTAAACTTTTTTTATTAGTTTAAGAGTTAATAATATATATTGGCAATAAGAGTTACCAACATAAAATTTTATTTTGGAATAAATTAAAATGGGTGTAATACCCCGTATTAATTAAATGCTCTAATGTATTAACTGACACTGAGGTCTTATCAATTGATACGATAGAGATACTTTTGGACATTAAGTTAGTAGTGTTAACTTGAAGATATTTCCTTATATCCTTTCCTTTTGTTTTCTTCTTCATTCTACATCAAAAGAGAAAGATAGAGAGAAGAAGTAGAGAGAAGGAAGAGCAAAGGAGAAAGAGGAGAAAAGCTTGGATCTTCACCATTTCTTCGCCGAATCAACTCATCTTCGACATCAACGACTCTTAATCGAGGTGGGTTCTAGTTAGAAACTTATAACTTTGATTGTGGATGAGAAATCATAAGTTTTGATTTAGGGATTGTATAGAGGAAATCTAGGTTTTGGATCGAATTCATCTATAATTATGAATAAGTGTTTACAATCCATAAATATATCATCTATAGGTTGTATCTATGCCTTATTATGATCTGGAACAGGTGTGAAAGGATTTAGATGGTTTTTGAACCATGGATCTGTGTATGAGACAGAGCTGAGAACTGAGTTCTCGCGCGCTTCGCGGCGCGAACGGGGCTGCGCGGCGCGAACTATGCAGGTTTTTAGGGGTTTTTGCTTCTGTCTTCAGTACGCGGCGCGTACTGGGGTTCGCGGCGCGAATAGTTGGAAACTTTAGAGCTTTGCTTCTGCCATGAGGTTGGCGGCGCGTAGACTAGTTAGCGGCGCGAACAGTGTTGGAATTATGGTGGTTTGCTTCTGCCATAGGGTTCGCGGCGCGACCTAGTGGTTGCGCGGCGCGAACTGAAGCTTCCTTACCAAATTTTTCTTAACTTAATGGAAATTGTTTCAAGCATAACTTTTGAACCATAACTCTGTTCTAATCACCGTTCGAAGTGATAGGAAGCTAGAAGCGTGTACTTTCTAGTAGTATAGGATTCTGGGATCAAAGGGAGAATTATTTAATCGAGAATCGGGAAATTGCTTGAGTACTTGGGTTGGTTTCGTTCGAATTCTTGAGAACGTTATGCTTTTAGTATGATGCTTGTGTACTCTATAATTGTTACTGAGTTCTATTGCAGGTGGATTAGTATACCTTGTTATATGTGTTTATATCAAGAGGGTTAAATAACTACATTGTTATGTGAATTAAGCATAAGTGAGGAAAACTAGGAATTGTTAGGTTGTGTAGCTTAACAAAGAAACCTAGGATGAAACATTATATGGACATACGTGTTGGAATCTTATGAGGAAAGGCTAACAGGCCTAGTGGTTTGCGGAAGCGATCACCATTGTTGATGTATTAATCGGAACCGTAGTATTTTCTTTATTTCTTTATTTTTTTCCTTTGAATGCTAACAGGCATTCACCGTGCAGAAAGGCACATAATCTTGGCAGGTTTGATTCCCGCTTTTGTGTACGAATGGAACCTACGGGTAGAGACTTGTGATGGTGTACGGGCCATGTGAAGTGACGATTCATGGGGAAAGGCTCATGAGTCCGAATCCATTTCGTATGTCAAGATTTTTCCAAAGGATTCATGACTCGTGCCACCTCCTAGACGTAGAAGGGGACGGGAATATGGGGATGCCTTGGTATTGGTTTCCGATTAATAATCTTGTGTTGAGTTGTTGAACTCTAAGTATGATTCCATATAATGTTAGTGTGTGAACTCAAGGTCTAGTTCCTTGTCTTGATTTGAGAGTGATAGGCTAGAACCTTGTAAAGCCGAGAGGATCTATAGGATAGGGAACTCACTGGGATTTTATATCTCACCCCATTATATATTGATTTCAGGTACTACAGGTTCCGCGAAGGGTAAGGAGAAAGAAGTTTGATTTCCTTATTCCTTGTTCTTATTTTGGATATGGCGAAGCTTCCGTTGTGGAATTCTTTTGAGATCATTGTTTGATCTAGTTCTTAGCTTTTTATTTTGAACATCTTGTATGTATTATGCCATTGTGTAGAACTTTAGTATTTGGGCATTAATATGTATAATGTGTTGTCTAGGAACTTATTGGTATTTCAGTACCAATTACTTGGATTCATGTATACTTATATGATTTGATGCATGTATTTATATATGGGTGTTACAGTTGGTATCAGAGCAGGTCGTATCCTCGACCTAGCCATGAGATATTATAAGTGTTTCTTTCTGTCCAAGATGTGTTGTGTTCCCATGAGTTTTGTTGTGTTATGACTATGGCATTGAGCCTGATCAACTTAATCCCATTTTGATAACCTCCAGGAACATGGCGGACGGACGCAGGACTCGTGGTCGACCCCCCACACGACCTCCACAAGTGAATACACCGGATGGCGGTGCGAATGTTCCATGGCCCCAGTTCATGCAACAGATGCAACAGCAGCAGAATCAGTTCATGCTGCAGATGATGCAACAGATGAATGGCGGTCATAATGCTCCAGTGGTTGTGCCCGAAGCTGTAGGTGGGACTTATAGAGATTTCATTCGCATGAATCCTCCGGAATTTCATGGTGGATTAGATCCTATAAAGGCGCATGAGTGGGTGGCCAATGTAGAAGGAATCTTTGAGATCGTGCATTGTGGTGAAGAGGACAAGGTAGTGTTTGCTTCTCATTCGCTGAAAGGACCAGCTATGAGGTGGTGGAAGGGTGCTTCTGCTTTGATGACTACTCAGGGTGTACCTAAGGAATGGGAGAATTTCAAGACCACTTTTATGGAGAAATACTTTCCTAGTTCACTGAGGACTAAGAAGGAGTTGGAGTTCCAGCAGTTAAGGCAGGACAATATGTCAGTAGCTACTTATGCTGAGAAGTTTGAAATTTTGGCTGCTTACTCTAGGCAGGCCGCGTATGCTCCTGATGAGGGTTGGAAGGTGGACCAGTTTCTGTTTGGTTTAAGGGCTGATATCTCACATAGTGTGTCCCAGAGGGAGTTCACTACTTATACAGAGTTGTTGCGACAATGTTATGTGGCCGAGACTAGTTTGAAGAAAGTTCAAGCTGAGGAAGATTTGAAGAAGAAGAATCAATATGAAAGAGGAAGGCCAAGCCAACAATTTCGACCTAGGCCACAAGCTTTCAAAGGAAAGCAAGTGCAAGGTCCTCGGTCTAGTGCACCTCCGGTGTGTCGTAGTTGTGGTAAGAATCACCTTGGAAGATGTGCCTTTGAAGGGGCGAAATGTTTCCATTGCCATCAAGAAGGGCATATGGCTAGGAATTGTCCTCAGAATAGGAATCAAGTTCAAGGAAGGGGTACTGGTAGAGTTTATACCTTGGATGCTAAGAAGACCAAGGGTGATAACTCTTTGATTGCGGGTACGTGTTTCATTAATGGGCATTCTTGTTTTGTTCTATTTGATTGTGGAGCAACACACTCTTTTGTGTCATTACAATGTATGAAGCGACTTGGGTTGCAAGCTACTCCTTTATTTCCTCCTATGGCGGTTACTACTGCTATGGATGAGATGGTAGAGACACCGTTGGTGTGTGAAAATTGTGTGTTATCTGTGGGTGGTAGGAATTTCCAGATTGATCTTGTTTGCTTACCACTTAAGAAGGTAGACGTTGTATTGGGAATGGATTGGCTTTCTGCTAATTCGGTGTTCATTGGGTGTGAGGAGAAGTTAATCATTATTCCAACTGAAGAAGCTACTCCGAAGGATGTGTTGACTACTATACTAGAAGGTACGGTAGGTATGATTAATTTCTTATTTGAGAAAGAGAAGTCTGTTCTGTTGGTTCTCACTAAGGAGACGGGTGACAAGTTAGAGGTTTCACAAATTGCTGTCGTTAGAGAATTTTCCGATGTTTTTCCCGAGGATGTCACTTCTCTTCCTCCGGAAAGGGAAGTGGAATTCTCTATTGACCTGGTACCGGGAACGGCTCCTATATCCGTTTCTCCGTATCGGATGGCACCACTTGAATTAAGAGAATTGAAGGGGCAATTGGAAGAACTGATGGCTAAACATTTTGTGCGACCTAGTGTCTCACCGTGGGGAGCTCCAGTGTTGTTAGTAAAGAAGAAGGATGGTGGGATGAGACTATGTATTGATTACCGTCGGTTGAATAAGGCCACCATCAAGAACAAATACCCTTTGCCTAGGATAAACGACTTGTTAGATCAATTGAAAGGAGCCTGTGTGTTCTCGAAGATTGATTTGCGGTCAGGTTATCACCAAATCCGTGTGAAGAGCTCAGATGTGCCCAAGACTGCATTTAGGACCCGTTATGGTCATTACGAATTCTTGGTGATGCCTTTCGGTGTTACGAATGCTCCAGCTGTTTTCATGGATTATATGAATCGGTTATTTCAGCCTTACTTAGATCAATTTGTGGTAGTCTTTATCGATGACATTCTTATTTATTCTCGTACTCCACAAGAGCACGAAGAACACCTGAGGATTGTTCTGTCGGTACTGCAAGAAAATCAATTATTTGCTAAGTTAAGTAAGTGTGAGTTTTGGATGACAGAGGTAAGATTTCTTGGTCATGTTATATCTCAAGGAGGTGTGGCAGTGGACCCGACAAAAATTGAAGCGGTAATTAATTGGGAGAGACCGAGCAATGTCTCAGAAGTCCGAAGTTTCTTGGGCTTAGCCGGCTACTACAGAAGATTTATAAAAGGGTTTTCTCAATTGGCTTTACCAATGACTAGACTTACTCGGAAGGAGTGTCCTTATGATTGGGATTCGGGGTGTGAACAGAGTTTCATGGGCTTGAAGGAAAGATTGACGACTGCTCCTGTTTTGATCGTTCCTGACCCAAATAAGTCCTATGAAGTATTTTGCGATGCTTCCAAGAAAGGATTAGGAGGAGTATTGATGCAGGATGGTCAGGTGGTAGCATACACATCTCGACAGTTAAAGGTTCACGAAGAGAATTATCCAACTCATGATTTAGAATTGGCTGCGGTTGTTTTTACCCTAAAGGTGTGGCGTCATTACTTGTATGGAGTTCATTTTGAAATGTTCAGCGACCACAAGAGTTTAAAGTACCTATTCGACCAGAAGGAGTTGAATATGCGTCAGAGGCGGTGGATGGAATACTTAAAGGATTATGATTTCGACTTGAAGTATCATCCAGGCAAAGCAAATAAAGTGGCGGATGCTTTGAGTCGGAAGGTGTTAAAGAGGGCCGAATTGATGATGTCAGAGTATACGTTATTGGAGAAATTTCGAGATCTCAACCTTCAATTTGTTTGGACCCAAAATGGAGTATTGATGGGAAACTTGAATGTTAATTCTACTTTGAGAAACGACATCCAACAAGCACAAGCGTCTGATACTAAGTTACAAGAGGTGTTGGTTCAACCAGGTTTTACTCGAGCTACAGATGGGGTGATTATGTTTAATCAGAGGATTTGTGTTCCGGATGATGCGTTATTGAAAAGAAGGATTTTGGATGAAGCTCACAAGGGTGCTTTCACGATACATCCGGGTTCTTCAAAAATGTACCAAGATTTGAAAGGGGATTATTGGTGGTCTGGAATGAAAAGAGATGTCGCAGTGTACGTATCAGAGTGTGCGGTGTGCCAACAAGTAAAGATTGAACATCAAAGGCCGGGTGGATTGTTACAACCACTAGAGATTCCAATATGGAAGTGGGATAGTATTTCAATGGATTTTGCGGTTAGTTTACCTCGTACTCAAGGTGGATATGATTCTATTTGGGTGATTGTAGATCGGTTGACGAAATCTGCACATTTCTTAGCCGTGAAGACTACTTACAAGGCAAGTCATCTTGCACGGTTGTTTATCGCAGAGATTGTGAAGTTGCACGGTGTACCCTCTAGTATCGTGTCGGATAGAGATCCAAAGTTTACTTCAAGGTTTTGGAGAGCCTTCCAGCAAGCGATGGGATCTAAATTATGTTTGAGCACGTCGAACCACCCTCAAACAGATGGTCAGACGGAACGGACGATACAAACCTTGGAGGATATGTTAAGAGCGTGTGTGCTTGAAAGTAGAGGAAATTGGAAGGAGCTTTTACCATTGATTGAATTTGCTTACAATAACAGTTATCATGCGAGTATCGGTATGGCACCTTATGAGGCATTATATGGGAGAAAATGTAGAACACCGTTGTGTTGGTCAGAAATTGGTGATGATAGGATTTTGGGACCTGAAATTATTCAAGAGACCACGGACAAGATTAGAATGATTCGTGAGAAGGTTAAACAAGCACAGGATCGTCAGAAGAGTTATGCGGATAACCGCAGGAGGCCTTTGGAGTTTATGGAAGGTGACCATGTATTTTTGAAAGTTACTCCGAGGTTGAGGTTGAAAGGACCGTTTAAGTCAAGGAAGTTAAGTCCGAGATACGTGGGACCGTATGAGGTTCTAGAGAGGATTGGTGAAGTAGCTTACCGTTTAGCCTTACCACCTTCTCTATCAGAAATGCATGATGTTTTCCACGTGTCTCAATTGAGGAAGTTTATTCCCGATCCTCTCCAGCCGGTGTTACCAAATGCAATTGAGATAGAATCAGATTTGACTTTTGAACCCTTACCGAGCCGTATCGTAGGAAGAGAGACTAAAGTGTTGCGCAACAAGGAGATTCCTCTTGTCAAGGTTCAGTGGGATGTGACGCATCCGGGCGATGCTACATGGGAACTTGAATCGGAAATGCGGGATGCTTACCCTCACCTTTTCAGGTAATTCTTAAATTCGAGGACGAATTTCTATTTAAGTGGGGGAGGATGTAATACCCCGTATTAATTAAATGCTCTAATGTATTAACTGACACTGAGGTCTTATCAATTGATACGATAGAGATACTTTTGGACATTAAGTTAGTAGTGTTAACTTGAAGATATTTCCTTATATCCTTTCCTTTTGTTTTCTTCTTCATTCTACATCAAAAGAGAAAGATAGAGAGAAGAAGTAGAGAGAAGGAAGAGCAAAGGAGAAAGAGGAGAAAAGCTTGGATCTTCACCATTTCTTCGCCGAATCAACTCATCTTCGACATCAACGACTCTTAATCGAGGTGGGTTCTAGTTAGAAACTTATAACTTTGATTGTGGATGAGAAATCATAAGTTTGATTTAGGGATTGTATAGAGGAAATCTAGGTTTTGGATCGAATTCATCTATAATTATGAATAAGTGTTTACAATCCATAAATATATCATCTATAGGTTGTATCTATGCCTTATTATGATCTGGAACAGGTGTGAAAGGATTTAGATGGTTTTTGAACCATGGATCTGTGTATGAGACAGAGTTGAGAACTGAGTTCTCGCGCGCTTCGCGGCGCGAACGGGGCTGCGCGGCGCGAACTATGCAGGTTTTTAGGGGTTTTTGCTTCTGTCTTCAGTACGCGGCGCGTACTGGGGTTCGCGGCGCGAATAGTTGGAAACTTTAGAGCTTTGCTTCTGCCATGAGGTTGGCGGCGCGTAGACTAGTTAGCGGCGCGAACAGTGTTGGAATTATGGTGGTTTGCTTCTGCCATAGGGTTCGCGGCGCGACCTAGTGGTTGCGCGGCGCGAACTGAAGCTTCCTTACCAAATTTTTCTTAACTTAATGGAAATTGTTTCAAGCATAACTTTTGAACCATAACTCTGTTCTAATCACCGTTCGAAGTGATAGGAAGCTAGAAGCGTGTACTTTCTAGTAGTATAGGATTCTGGGATCAAAGGGAGAATTATTTAATCGAGAATCGGGAAATTGCTTGAGTACTTGGGTTGGTTTCGTTCGAATTCTTGAGAACGTTATGCTTTTAGTATGATGCTTGTGTACTCTATAATTGTTACTGAGTTCTATTGCAGGTGGATTAGTATACCTTGTTATATGTGTTTATATCAAGAGGGTTAAATAACTACATTGTTATGTGAATTAAGCATAAGTGAGGAAAACTAGGAATTGTTAGGTTGTGTAGCTTAACAAAGAAACCTAGGATGAAACATTATATGGACATACGTGTTGGAATCTTATGAGGAAAGGCTAACAGGCCTAGTGGTTTGCGGAAGCGATCACCATTGTTGATGTATTAATCGGAACCGTAGTATTTTCTTTATTTCTTTATTTTTTTTCCTTTGAATGCTAACAGGCATTCACCGTGCAGAAAGGCACATAATCTTGGCAGGTTTGATTCCCGCTTTTGTGTACGAATGGAACCTACGGGTAGAGACTTGTGATGGTGTACGGGCCATGTGAAGTGACGATTCATGGGGAAAGGCTCATGAGTCCGAATCCATTTCGTATGTCAAGATTTTTCCAAAGGATTCATGACTCGTGCCACCTCCTAGACGTAGAAGGGGACGGGAATATGGGGATGCCTTGGTATTGGTTTCCGATTAATAATCTTGTGTTGAGTTGTTGAACTCTAAGTATGATTCCATATAATGTTAGTGTGTGAACTCAAGGTCTAGTTCCTTGTCTTGATTTGAGAGTGATAGGCTAGAACCTTGTAAAGCCGAGAGGATCTATAGGATAGGGAACTCACTGGGATTTTATATCTCACCCCATTATATATTGATTTCAGGTACTACAGGTTCCGCGAAGGGTAAGGAGAAAGAAGTTTGATTTCCTTATTCCTTGTTCTTATTTTGGATATGGCGAAGCTTCCGTTGTGGAATTCTTTTGAGATCATTGTTTGATCTAGTTCTTAGCTTTTTATTTTGAACATCTTGTATGTATTATGCCATTGTGTAGAACTTTAGTATTTGGGCATTAATATGTATAATGTGTTGTCTAGGAACTTATTGGTATTTCAGTACCAATTACTTGGATTCATGTATACTTATATGATTTGATGCATGTATTTATATATGGGTGTTACAATGGGGAAGATGGAAAGTTTTTATTCTTACCCTTGAAATCTTCCATTAATTCTTATTGAACATAATAGCATTAAAAAAGTCAATAAAAAAACATTTAATTGTTACATTTAAATTTATTCTTATAAAACTTTTTTTTATTAGTTTAAGAGTTAATAATATATATTGGCAATAAGAGTTACCAACATAAAATTTATTGGTGTTTTAGTGTAACGTTATTAACGTTACGACTTCTTATTTTCTATAAAAAAATATGATAAAATAATTTAACTATTTATTCCAAAATATTATAATACAAATAGTTAATTAATATTAGAAATTTTAAAAGATTGACACCTCAGCATTAGTGTTATATTTGAATGACACATCATTTTTAGGTCTAGGGTTGTTGCAAAAGTTATCATCATGACAACCTTGCATTTAATTGTTACATTTAAATTTATTCTTATTAAACTTTTTTTTATTAGTTTAAGAGTTAATAATATATATTGGCAATAAGAGTTACCAACATAAAATTTATTGGTGTTTTAGTGTAACGTTATTAACGTTACGACTTCTTATTTTCTATAAAAAATATGATAAAATAATTTAACTATTTATTCCAAAATATTATAATACAAATAGTTAATTAATATTAGAAATTTTAAAAGATTGACACCTCAGCATTAGTGTTATATTTGAATGACACATCATTTTTAGGTCTAGGGTTGTTGCAAAAGTTATCATCATGACAACCTTGCATTTAATTGTTACATTTAAATTTATTCTTATTAAACTTTTTTTATTAGTTTAAGAGTTAATAATATATATTGGCAATAAGAGTTACCAACATAAAATTTATTGGTGTTTTAGTGTAACGTTATTAACGTTACGACTTCTTATTTTCTATAAAAAATATGATAAAATAATTTAACTATTTATTCCAAAATATTATAATACAAATAGTTAATTAATATTAGAAATTTTAAAAGATTGACACCTCAGCATTAGTGTTATATTTGAATGACACATCTGTTTTAGGTCTAGGGTTGTTGCAAAAGTTATCATCATGACTTTTTTAATAAGATAAATATTTCATTTAATTTTATTTTATTTACTATGATTTGATTTATTCTCAATTAAAAAAAACTATCCAACTTTTTGTATTTGTTAATAGATAATATTATTTAGTGATATTGTAATATTATTATTTTTATTTTTAACTATAAGCAATTAATTTGTATTTAATAGAATTTTTATGCACATAGTTAGAAATTTCAAGCAATAATTTAAATGTCAAATCAAATGAGGGTAACAAATAAATTTATATTATACGAAATTGAAATAAGAAAATTATTAATTTATTAAAATTAAAAAAATAAATAAATTTATAATGATGTAACTGTAAGTAATTGTATAAGATTATGGATTATAATTTATTATTTTATTAGGATAAACAAATGAGATATTCATTCATTTTAAAATTTTAGAGATAAACTTTGAATATATATCTAATTGTTTTTAATTTTTATATTGAAGGGTGCACAAAAGTAAACAATGGTTTTAAATAAATTATATTTTTTTAAATAAAAAATTAATATTATCTTTTATATGGTACAATATAATAATAAATTCGTTTACTTTAATTTGAGATTATATAATTTTATTATGAGAAATATTTTATTAGAGTCAGTCTGTTTGACCAAATCCAAAACACATCCACTTATAAGTAATCATAAAGTTTCCATAATTTTATATACATGTATAAATCAATACTACAAAAGCAATGATATACAAAATTTGATTAACAACAGCGAAAAACTATAAATGTGTCTTTTTAACAATGACTAATCTCATGAATCATATATCCTCACACATTTATCCTCACACATTTAGTCAATTTTTCCAATTTAAAACTCTATCGTATAGTCAATTGTGGCTTAACCTCTTTTTTTATACAAAAATATGTAATTTCAACTGGGAAAAGAAAATTCTAATAGTCTAAATTACTTGTAAGATGTAATTAAAATGATGAGTAAAAAAAAACAATAAATAAATTCTTAAAATTTCATATCTTTTTTTTTTTCCGGTTAATTATAGAAAATAGAAAGTAAACTAAAATAATATAGTAGCCAAAACTCCATTAGAATTTATCAAATCCAAAAAATAATAAAATAGTAATGGTTCAAATCACACATATATATATATATATATATATATATATATATATATATATATATATATATGATATAATAAGATATGATATAATAAGAATGGATAATGGAAAAGACATGGAAAGAAAATCTTCAAAATTACATTCCTTTCCTGTTCTTCTGAAATAAACTCAAACAATATATTAGCAATTTTCAAATAAATTTTTTTGATTAAAAAAATCTGATATATAATTTTTTTATAAAATGAATAAATATATTATAGATATTGAAAATAAAATGATAAAAAAATATTAAATAAACATGATTATTAATGATATATTAGTATAATTTAACTTTATAATTTCAAATTTAGTTGATGCAATTAAAATGGTTAGAGACAAACTTACCTCTAAGATGTCACACTTGTCATCGATTTCTTGAACACTAAAGATGCAATTGAAACAATAATATAAAGATAAGATCAAGTTACTTGTGTAATACCCGGTATTAATATTCCCTAAAAGTCTATTACTTATGTTAATAGTAGAGGACCTTTGGAGTTATATTAATGTAAACCATATATTTGGTGATATTGGGAAATAAAGCTAAATGTATGTGTGTCAAGGGAATTATAGTATTTTCTCTCTTAAATAAAAGTTAGGGCATTGTTTGGATCCATGTCACTAACCTTTTAAAACAAAACCAGAATTTTAGTAGTAGAAGAAGAAGGAAAACGTGGAAAGGGAGAGGAAGAGGAGAAAAGTTCCAACTTGATTAAAGCTCTATCCTTGCATGCAACAGAATCCATCCAAGCTTCACCTCTATCATCTGATTTCTGCTCTCAGCTCCATCTTTATCATCTTCATCTCCTCCTAAGGTGAGTTCATAGTTAGTGAACTTGGGGTTTGCATGTTGGGGTTCTAATTGGGGGTTTAGGGATTGTGTGACAATTAATGAATCCATGAATCTAATTGTGTTGTAATGCCTTAAATCCTTGTTGGTTGATGATTCTGAATACAATGCATGTTTTAAATTCGTGGGAATCTGGTTAGTAATGCAGGGGATCATCTATAGGTTATTTGGGACTGGTTTAGAGCTCCCAAAATGCAGAAAAATGATTCTGGTTCAGTGTAACCGGTTACGAGTTTGAGTGTAACCGGTTACGCTGTTGAAAAACTGAGAATCTGGGCATTTTGCGTGACCGTAACCGGTTACGGTTCCTGGTGTAACCGGTTACACTGGGCGCAGAAGTAAAAATTCAGTAACTTGGGAAATTCATATCTCCCGCTTCGTACGTCCGATTGACGCGTGTCATATACCGTTAGAAAGCTAATTGAGTGTACTATCTAGGAAAATTAGTATCGGTGTTTGAATATTATTTCCCGGTGTATCTGACATACCTTCAGTTAAAGTGCGACACTGATGCTATGTAACTTGCGTATAATTAGACTGAATTAGTTCATTATTTCTAACTGCCATGTTATGCTGAAATAAGAATGCTATATTATGATGAATTATGATCATTCTATTAATGCCCATTGTTTCGGTTAAATAATCGGGTTTTTGTGCTTGCGTACTTTAGTGCTTGTTTATGTACGTGTGCTGAATCGAAGTAGACCAGGTACTAAGTTACGATTCGGACCACGGGTCCTTGAGTTGTCTGTGGGACTGCCCTGATCTTGGATCCCAGAGGCACATACCTGAACTACCGTTGCAGTGTGCTTGTGAGTGCCTGGAGGCGTTTTACTCACTTGCTGTATACACACTCGCGTGCTCGGTATGATGGCGTTATGCGGCTAAGTAAGCCTACGCATAATAGGTAAACCATCTCTAATGATGCCATGTAGGCTACATCATTAGGTTCCTACCCGGATGGGCTCATGCGTCGAGACGACGTGTTACACTTGCTGTTAACACCACGTGCGTACAGATGGTTAATGGGACGGTGTCGCCTCCTAGGCAAGGTCACCTCGCAGCCATGTAGGCTTGTGCGAACCCGTTTAACCATTCTTGCAGGGTGCTTGTGTAAGTCTCTTGACAAATAGGCGTGGGTGAACCCACCGAGGGTGTGTTAATAACTTAGTCTAGTGGTATTAACGTACTTCTGGATTCCCCGTTATGGATGCGGGTTTTGCATACTTGGTTGCTATACAATGTGTATTTGCTTGAGACAAGTCCAATGGTGGACGAGTCGCTTGTTTACTCCGTGCTTGTACCGGAAGTGAGAGTAACCCCGAATCCATGGTGGATTCGTGTATTTTTGTATGTTCCCTTTAGACCCGAGTGGACTAATAGGATAGGCGGACTCACTGAGATTTAGTAATCTCATCCCATTCCAATTATTTATTTTTCAGGTGGTTCGAGGCAAGATCGCGGTAAGGGAAAGATGGATTAGATCTCTTGGCGATGCTTGGATATTCTTCTAGTTCTTATCGTGCTTGCTAGTCTATGTATTTTGGATATGTACTTACATGATGTACTTGTATTTTGGCCATGATACATTCGGCTTTTGTAATCGTGCACTTCTATTTTCCGCTGCAAACATTATGTATTTGTTGTCTTATGAACCATATATAATACTTTATGCATATTATTCTAGACAAATATGTGTGGGGTGTTACAGTTGGTATCAGAGCCTGGTCGATCCTCGACTTTGCTAAGACACATCATAATGCAGTACAATTCTGCCTCATATGTGTATAATCAGTAGGATTCCTTATGTCTTATTTATGGTATTAAGCCTGATCAACTTGATTCCATGCGTAGGACAGACAGGGAGATGGCTGAGCAACGCAGAGGTCCCAGAAGGCCCAGAACAAGGAATGTGGAGCCCGAGCAACCAGCCGGAAGTGCAGGCGTGCCTTGGCAACAAATGATGCAGCAGATGATGCAGCAGAACCAGATGATGGCTCAAATGATGCAAGGCATGCAGGGACAACAACCTCCTACTCAAGCTCCCGTTCCTCAAGCTGCAGCTGGACCAGACTTTCGTGCCTTCTTCAGGATGGATCCTCCAGAGTTCATTGGTGGACTTGACTCACTCTTGGCTCATGATTGGTTAGCTGGTATGGAGAGGGTGTTTCAAGCTATTCAGTGTACTAAAGAAGAGAAGGTGATTTTTGCTACTCAGAAGATGAAGGGACCAGCTCTTAGGTGGTGGAACACTGCATCTACTTATTTCACCACTCAAGAGATTCCTAAGGACTGGCAACACTTCAAAGTGGCATTCTTGGAGAAGTATTTCCCTAATAGTGTGAGGACTCAGAAGGAGCGAGAATTCCTGAACTTCAAGCAAGGTGACATGTCTGTTTCAGAATATGCAGAGAAGTTCGAGGACTTGGCAGACTACTCCAGACAAGCTGTTTATGCCCCAGATGAACTATGGAAGATTGATCAGTTCATGATGGGTTTGAGGGCCGACATTGCTCATAGTGTTTCCCAAAGAGAGTTCACCACCTATGCTGAATGTTTGAGGCAATGCTATGTTGCCGAAAATAGTTTGAAGAGAGTTCAAGAAAGGAACCAGAACAGGACTAACTTTAGAGAGCAAGGGAGATCTACTCAAAACTTGAGGCCCCGTAATCCTCCACCAAAGATGAAGCAAAGCCACGGTGACTGTTTCCCCCGACCACCCTTTTGTGATAAGTGTAGGAGGAAGCACACTGGAAATTGTGAAGTTTACCCTGTCAGATGTTTTGAGTGTGGCGAGCAAGGTCACGTGATGATGAATTGCCCGAAGAAGGGAGCTCCAGGAAAGACTGCAGGTCGTGTTTATACCTTGGATTCGAGGAAGGCCAAGGGAAACAACAATCTCATTGCGGGTACGTGCTATGTTAACAATCAACCTTTATGTGTTTTAGTTGATTGTGGAGCCACTCATTCTTTTGTCTCTACCGAGTGTGTTTATCGACTTGGTTTGGAAGTTACTCCATTACCCACTCCCATGATTATTTCTTCGGCAACGGATGATACTGTGGAAGCTCGACTAATTTGTAAAGATTGTTCGGTGTCTTTTAATGGTCGTGACTTCCC